>NW_018220213.1:384689-416921 GCF_001263595.1 Phalaenopsis equestris
ACTAGACACATTAATTCAAGTAGTAGTTAGTAACTTTCAGACAAGCCAGTTGGTATGGTTGTTTCCCTCCCTATAAATAAATGAAGTCTTGACCCACATAGAAGATTTGAGCTGGTGTATCCTTTGAAGCCATTGTGACAGTCTCCAAGAAGGACCTTCATTATCTTGTAGCAGCTTCAGTAAGTTTTCAGAGTCCACCTCCACCCACAGATTGCACCAGCTGGACAAAGAAACCATCCTTATTGCCCAGTAAATAGCAATAAGTTCAAGTTCCAAAGCATCTTCAGCTAGGATGGGGGAAGAGAACCATAAAAGACATTTACCTTTATGATTTCTAAACACCTCACCCTCCCAACAACAAAATTTGAGAAGCTACCATCAGTGTTGACTTTGATAATTGGGTGGGATAGGGTCTTCCAAAAGACCTTAATCAATTTATGAAACTTTGGAGGTTCCACCAACTGCACTTTACAGATCTGAGGGAAGGATTTATGTCTTGTCAGCTTGATCAAATAAGAGCTACAGTTTCTAGCCACCTTGCTAGCATTGGCAAGGACATCCTCAAATTTTGCAGTATTTCTCTCCATCCAATTGAACCAAGAGACAATGAGGGGGATAGGACTTGCTTTAACTTTTCTCTAGCTGCTCCAGCACTCAGTCAAACTCAACCAGTGGAGACTAAGAGTGCTCAGTAGTAATTTGTTTAAGAGTTCCCTCAAAATTTGTTGTGAGAAGGTGTAATCAAAAAACATATGTGTGATATTCTCCTCTTTGGCTTTACAAAGATGGCATCTGGATGGTCCTCTTAGACCTTCAGGATATCATCAGTGGGCAGAAGGTTTTGAAAGATTCTCTAACACAGAAAAGACATTGATGGGGTGAGGAATTTCTTCCATAAGGCTTTCCCCCAAGGGACCTCATTTCAGTTATAAAGCTTAAGGTAAATGAACTTGGTAATGCTGTAGTTTTTGTTGTTGTTTGTCCATTTAATCTTATCCATCTTTAATCTATCAAAAGCAATGTGGGAGATAGCTTGGGAAGATCCATCCTTTACCAGAGAATTTAGGGTATCTAAAGACCAACTATCTCCATCCCAGCAGTCAGCAACTCTAAGATTTAGATTTAGAGCAATGGATGAAGGATCCACCATATCTTTTGAACACGAATGGTCGAGCCAAAAATTAACATTTCCTTTCCCTAGGTTCCAAATGAAAAGACCTTCTGTCATCTCCTTGACCTTTAGCATGTTGGTCCATATTTTGGAGTCCCCGTTCCTTTTGGTAATAAGATTTGGATGAACATCTTTGTAATATTTCCCCCTCATGAACTATTCCCAAAGTGAGCCTTGTTGCCAGAACTTTACCTAAATCTTGGCCACCAATTGTAAAAGGCTTAGCAAGCTTTTTCCAACTAGCCCAATGAAGTTGTTTTCTGCTCCCAGCCCACAAGAACCTGTTGAACAGTCTCTCCATCTGAAGCTGAGAACTCTTTTTCATAGTTGTCATCTATAAAAGATAAGAAGGGAATTTTGTAAGGATGCTTTTGAGAAGGGTGATTCTCTCTCATTGGATAAGAAGGAGTAGGTCTAATTGGACAGCTGGTCAGCAATCTTTCCCATAACATCATCAAACTGAGTTTGTTTCACCCTTCCTTTAAAAAGTATAGCTCAAAGATATCTAAGGGGGCAAGTGACTTCAGGTGACTTCAGATATTTTGTGTGAGCTCTAATCCAATTTCTAATAATGGGGGAAGAGTGCTTGTTGAACATGACATTCATGTTATTGTTGAAAATAAGGTCAGAGTTTTATTGAAAGAGTTTAAGACACCTAACAACTTTCTTAACAACATTTTTATTAGCCCTTGACAGAAACAATATATCAACAACATACACAAAATGAGATATAGTAATGTTAGATCTGTGGGGATACCTGACATAGGAGTTGGGATGGAGACAGATGTCCAGCATTTTGGAAAGATAGTCCAAAGCTAATGTGAAGATGGTAGGGGATAGAGGATCCCCTTGAGGAAGCCCATTGATGGCAGTGAAATGACCTAAGGATTGGCCATTTAGAAGGATAGAGTGAGCGTTTGAATTGAGCCATCTGAGAATCAGCTGATAGAAGTCCATACCAAAACCTCTGCTCTTCAGAATTTCAATGATGAAATCCCAACCAATGTTGTCATAAGCCTTCTGAATGTCCAATTTGTAGATCAGATTTCCACCTCTACAAGTTTTATCAAGATCAAGCAGTAGTTCTTAAGCTAGTAAAACATTTTCAGCAATAGTTCTCCCCTTCGTAAAGGCAGTTTGGTTTGGCCTGATCAGTCTCCCAAGGTGAGATTGAAGTCTTGCCACTAAAATCTTGCTGATAATTTTGAAGAAGACAGGTATGAGGCTGATGGGCTTGAATTGATTTCATTTTTTCCTTTCAGTCTGCTTTGGGATGAGTACCAGACAAGAAGTATAGAAGTATTGTGGGATGTAGTTGCACTGGAAGAAACTTTGGATACCCTTTATGAGGTCCTATTTGATGACATTCCAAGCTTTCTTGTACAAATCAACAATGAAGCCATCAGGCCTAGTAGTCTTAGCACTGTCAATGGAGTTAAGGGTCTGCCTGAGTTCCATCTCCTCAGGGAAGTTATTTAGATTCAGAGTACTGGTGTATGACTTGTCGACAATAAGGGAAGTCTTCATCAATGGGGGTTCTTTCAGTAGTAGGCTGAGTTAAAAGTTTTTGGAAAAATTGAAAAACATTTTCAAACAATCTCTTCACTGTTTGACAACCAATTTCCATTTGCATCTTGAGTACCATGAATGGTATTGCATTTTATTTTGTAATTTATATAAGCATGAAAGAACTTTGTGTTCCTATCACCATCTTTGAATTGGTTGATGGCAACCTTTTGGCTAAGGAAAGCTTCCTGCCATTCAATAGCATTGAGTAAGTTTTCTTGAGCAAAGATCAGAGAGCTCTCCTCAGCCCCATTGTTGAGGACAACAAATTCAGTAGTCTTAACCAACTTTTCAGTAAATTCCATGTTCAAAAATATGTTGCCAAAGGTGTTCCACCCTCAGGATCTAAGAGCTTTGTTGATTTTGAGGTGTAAAGACCAGAGTTTGATGCACGGGTCTTCATGGTATATACCTTTCCACTGCTGAGCAACAAAATCATTAATGGATGGGCGATTAGAGAAAAAAAAATTGTATCTCAAAGGGAGAGGACTGGAAGGTGAAGGGGGAGGGGCGTCAATTTAAATCAGAAGTGGCCTGTGGTCAAAACAGGCTAAGCTCAAATGGGTAACAGATGTATGGAGAAAATCTGTTAGCCAGTTGTTATTAACTAAGAACCTATCCAATCTTTCCCAAATCTTCCCTCTCCTCCATGTAAAAGAAGGTCCATTGAAACCAAGATCAAATAGTTGGGTTGTCTGAATGTTGTCACTGATTTTGGTAAGTTTGGAGAGATTAGGAGCTCTACCTCTAGTCTTTTCTGCAGAATTTGCGATACAGTTGAAATCTCCCCCGACCGTTCAACTGTCAGTGAAATTTGAACTGATAGAGTGAAGGATGAACCACAGTTCAGTTCTGGAAGCTTTGTTACACTCAGCATAAACAAAAGTATCCAAATCTGGTACTCTATCATACTAAAAGAGATGTGTACTAGCTGAGGGTGATCCAACCGAACAGTACAAATTAGCTATTTTGTGAAAAAAGAGTCATATCTTATTGCTGACATTAGTAAATTGAGAGAAACCATGAAATTTAGTAAAAAGCCTTTGAGTATTTTTATGAACTAAAGGTTCTAAAATGGCAAAGCACCATAGATGATGTTTTTTATTAAGATGTATTAGTCTCTTAAGGGAGAGTGGGTGAGCAATCCCCCTAATATTCCAGCATAGGAAATTAACCATGAGAGTTGGGTTGGGATCTAGATCTCCTCCTTCCACTTCTGGCTCTAAAAGGAGAATCTAGTCTTGGAGTATTATTAATTGCATTTGAAGTGCCTTCCTGAAGCCTGTGTAGCTTTGTGTTCATATTCTTTTTCTTTTTTGCCTTTTAAATTTGCCAGTCTTGGTCTAAGGCCAGGGCCATTTTCTGGAGAGCTTCTGAAGGTAGGGTCAGGTTCTCTCTGTGGGGTCTAATTTCCTCTACATTAGACTCCCCACTAGACTCAATGTGTAATTCCGTAGCCTCAAGGGGTGTTAATAAAGTTGTTTGTTTTAGTGGGAGGGCCAAATGCCACAGGTTCAGTAAGGACCTAATCCATCTAACAAAATTGATCCCTCTCAGCATCGACAGTTCCTAGAGGTTTTTCTGCATTAGCTACAAAAGCATCCTTGCTGGGTTCTTTATATTTTTTTTAGAAGGTGGATGCAGCCTATAGCTTCTATCTTGAGTGTGTTAAACATTCTAAAATGAGTGCATTAATAAGGATTTTTTTCCATGACAATTTTCTGCTAGTGACCCTCCTCCAAAGTCCCTAGCCAAATTTCATTCACCTTTGGCAAGTTGATATCTCTCTCCATCAAGATTATAGCAACAGAAGGCTTTGACAAGTTGTAGGTAGGAAAAATCATTTTGAGAGGTCTGCCCAGGGCCATCCCAATATTAAACAGTGCTTTATAATTAAAAAAATGTAAAGGCAGACCTGGTAACTTAAACCAGATAGAAAACAATGGGAGGTTCTTTGGTGGGATCAAAAGTGGGAGTCCACTTGATGATCTTCATGGTAGCTCCTTATAAGAGGACAGATTGTTTATTAAAAATCCTAACATAGTCCTCTTCTAAAGCAAGTTTGATAAGTATATGCCTACTATTCAAGAGCCCAAACTACCACGCACCAGTGAAAGGAGAGTTTTCAAAAAAATTTCTAACCAGTTCCATCTTGGGGTGGCCAAGTTGAAATTTGCCAATCAACAGAAATTTACAATCTGCCTTTAAACAATCTAATTCATTTTCTTGATAGATAATTGTTGGTTTCCCATCTTTAACACCAAGGCGATTTATAAGATGGTAGTTTTCCTTCCCCAAGGCAAGCTCATGAAATGCTTGAGGGAAGACCAAAACCTCAGCATTCTTAGGAGGGTTCAGACCTCTCCCCACCACCCTAGCATAGGTGGCTTTACTCCACTGGGCATTGGTCTCCACATCAAAAGGGAAACCCTCAGCCATAAGAAGAAAAATCCAATGAAATAGTAAACCAGCAAAACCCGGGGCAGAGAGCCCAAAAAACTCATGAACTGTTGAACTAGTAGCTAAGTAAGGAAGTAGAAGTTCAGCAGAAGAAATTGAGACAACAAACCGAGAGGACCAGTCACCAAGAGTGGAGAGAAGGAAACCCAACCTCAATGTAACAATGCTACCAAGTTTGAAAAATAAAAACCCGGGAAACTAGAAAAAGCAGAAAAAAGAAGACCAAGCCAAAAAACTTTAAGAAAGGAGGATCCAACAGAGCTCCAAGAAGGCAGGGAACACACCACCACCTCCAACCTACCAGCCAGCCAGAGGAGCACCACCCGGAAACCCTAGCAGAGCGCCCAGCGCCGCCAACTTCAACTCCATTATATACGTGTATATATATATATATATATATACGTGTATATATATATTTTTATAGTCAAACAAAGCCTTTTAAGTAATTTACCGCATCCTATCCGACAATGGCTCCAAAAGCTTGATGCATGACTATTTTGTGTACTATAAATGTTTTTCAACACCAGAACACACACAACATCTATACACTAAAATCTGTGCATCAATGATAATAAAATTTACTTCAGTATAATAATTTTTCTCTTTGAAAATAATTAAAGCTGCCACTCGTGGTGATTTAAGGTGTACTTTCAATTTCATATCGTCACTAGGTTGTGAAAGAAAGTATATGTATCACACAAGTAATAAATGGCTCTAATGGAGTGCTAAGTATCAATCCCACAGCGAGGTGAAAATTCTTATGGTAATAAAGCAAAGAAATAATATTTAATCTATAGAAAACTTAAGTAAGTAAGCAAGTCAATTTTTTTTTAATGGCACTAAAATAGCTATGTTTACTAAATTAATATCTAAACATCAAACCTAAATTTACTAAAACTAACCTAGGTTTTGTGACGAAGAGTTCAAATTTAAGAAATTATCCTTCCCCTTACAATGAGTTTATAGTCAGTGAATTATCAAATTGAAGAAAATTGTATTGTGCCCTAAACAAATTTTGAAACTTTAGTAATCAATAGGTTTGATTAATCTAGAAAGTTCATGTCTTTCTCATTATCCAACTCAGGCTCTTCTAATTTAACTTCATAACTTTCTAAAAAATGGCTTCTACACAAATGATCAATTAAGTCAATCCAAAACATGCATCTTCATTTCCTTTGGAAGGACATTTCATATATTTTAAGTCATTAAATGTAACTTTCTAATAATTTACTCTCACAATTAATTCACCTTTTTGCACATCTATTATAGCTCATCCAACAACTAGAAAAGGTCTACCTAAAAAGATTATAATTTCATTATCTTCCTCCATATCTGTGGTAGTCAACGAATTGGTAAAATGATATTTAATTTAGTATAATATATATTATAATTTTCGAAATTAATATTTTAATTTTGAAAATAGGAGACCAAACTGATCCCATATAGACAATAGTTTAAATAAATGAGCACAATACTACAAGTGACGTACATATCCCAATGAATAGAGATATCACTTATCCGAGAGGCTCGATTAAATAAACTAAAAAATTTATGACATCCATTTCAATCTGCGAAACTATTTATGTTGATGGACAAGTTCCCCTATCAAATATGAAAAATTAGACATGGTTTATTTTTGGCTAGTTTCTTAAAGTTTCCTATAAGGGCAAGCCCCTATAATTAATTACATCTTAAATAATCGAGGTCACCTATGAAAACTCTCAATTTAGATCAAAAGATATTGTCCTCAAGAATTTCAAATGGTAGGACTTCCAAAGATCATACCAAGGAGTGTCAAATGTGAAAGGCTCAAATTTGGAACATTGTTATGGAATCTAAAGGGAGAAAACTAGGGGTTGTCACAGATTCTGAGGAGAACCTCAATGACTTCCCAAGATATTCTATGGTTTGGCTTTAATTTTGAGAAGAAAATCATTTAATGTTTCATTTTGCCCACTATTATTAGTTTGCGCTTACATTTGTAAGACACAATCATAGAAATAGCCTGAAATATAGGAGGGTTTATGTCGTGACGAAGAAAAACCTCAAAATTTTTAAAACAAGTTAGGGCTTACATTGATAATATGATTGTGTAAATGCCTAAAGATAAGGTGAGGATTTATGTTACACTAGGCAAATGACCTCAAAATTTTATGGCATGTTATTTAATTATATAGAAAGATTGTTGTTGTAGATCCACTTGCTGTTGTAGAATGTTGCCCTCGAAGTTAGCGCTAAGCTCCTCGTCGATGTAGCAGTCTTAAAGTCTGAGGTTCAAAAGGTATAAATGAAAAGTTTATTCAATCATTTTGGGGGGGGGGTTAAAGTTTATTAGAGCAACACCGATTAGGATCCTAAGGTTCCCTCGTTCCAGTACCACTATTTTACCACCATTTCCTCTTGAATTTACTTAGCTTAAATGAGTTGTTAAGCTCATTTAAACTCGAGAGATATCATTAATAACTGTGGGTTACCTCATCCGAGGAACTCCCGTAAATTCAAGAGGACATGTTATGAAATTGTTATTTTGTCTTTTTTTTTTGAAAATGTTATTTAAATTTGAAAAATGTGTTATGTGATTCTTTTTGAAAAGGTTTTGCAAGTAAAGTAAATAAACACAAGTAAGAAAGCACTATAAAGTAAATAAATAAAATTTCATTACAAAAAATAAATGCGTACCTGGGCTTTTGTTACCGCTGCATGGTTTAAATCATAAAGGATACTATATTTGCAGGAATTAAATAAATTGCAGGGAAGTAAACGAAATCATCCGGTAAAGGAAAGTCGGAAATAAAGTCGTAGCAAAATCTGAGTAAGAAAGGAAACTCGAAGTCACATAAAGAAGACCAAGACTGAGTGTAAGACATGGTTAATGGTAGGGGTTAAGGCTGAACTGTGTGCTTCTTGACCTTAAGTAAGAGCTACCAACCTGATAATCTACAGAGGGTAGTTCTAACCTCGATCCAAGTGATTAACCGTGGACCTTTGAAAATTTTCATTTTTAAATTTAAATTTCATGCATATATAATTTAATTTATTATGCAAAAGAGATTTTTATTAAAAATATTTTTTAGAGTAGTGCAGTCCACAGGTTAATCAATCTAATCAAGCTAGATCTACAAATATATTAAGAGTATCAGGGGTAATTATCTTCTTAAGAGTCGTCGAATAGTATCAGTGGTCCTTATCCTCTCTTTTCGTTAAAGGCCTTAAGGTAGGAGATACTATTCTAAAATCCAACATCATATCCCTAGCTTTAACACACATTAACATTATTGTTATTGCCCTGACCACCTAGACCTCAAACTTACACAAGCCCGACGATCCATATGTGGAAAAAAATAAATATTCATAAGGATTTAATTACCTTAGAGAAAACTTAAATGCTTGAGCATTGGGTTAATTAAAAATAGGATAAGTAGTGTTGGGTATTTTATAAATTTAGGTGAATTATCGGGTCCTGAGGCATAACTTGGTGGGTCACTAAAGTCTTAATGATTAATTTTCTAGAACAAATTATAATAAGTTCAATCATCCTTCAAAATATCCAAAAGATCATAAAATTTTTCGGGGCATAACCCTAAAAAACTTTTAAAACTTTTTGAACTGTTTTGAGTTCATTTTGAACCTCTTAGATTGTTCAATTAATAATTCCAAGCTAGATATAGTTTCAATGAATTGATACACCCTATGTTCAGTGAACATTATTATTTCAACTATTCCAAGAGTGGGGTACTTCAAATATTCACTTGATATTTTACTTAAGAGTTATGTGAATGGACACCCTTAAAGCAAACTCAAGTCATTAAGGACCTTGTACCCACCACTAAGGTTGGGCTTGTAGTGCTTAAGGGTATTAATAAATTAATCATGTTTCTCTTTTCTAATCTTCATTAAAAAGGTTTAAATATCAAGCCTAGCACACTACCAAGCCTTAAATTCAATCACGAGGTAGATTTTCAATAATTAAAATGTTAATTTAAGTGAGATAAATTCACATTAAAGGATCATGCTATCATCTAATCACCAATTAGAAGGCTTTAAATAAGTGAATTATTGTCTTACAAGCTTAAGCCTACTACTTTAGGATCATCCAAATGATTTAACCTTTGAGTCATGACAATTTATAAAATTATAAATTTACCCTTATCATCAAAAGGTGACAAGTTGGTCACAACGACTTTATATATGCTCAAAAATACAAGAATTTGATATTGCTGCTAGAGGAATTTAAATCCCCGGCAATGGCGCCAAAAACCTAACAACTGTTATAGACTTGATAAAGATGTGTATAAAATATTCAATAATTATAAAGTCACACTTATCAACACAGGTATACGTATCGCTCAAGTAATAGATATCGATCCCACAGGGAGTAATATTAGAGGCTACAAACTTAAGATTTAGAAAATCAATACTTAATCACAATAACATAGTTCAAATTGCATATTTATCACTAATAGAAAATTAAAATAAAAATGTAATTTTAATAAACTCTTAATTAACTAATTCTATTAATAAAGTTTCTAATGTGAAGTTCAATATATAAGAAAGCATCCTTCTCCTTGTCAAGAAATTTAAGTGAATGGATAAATTGAATCAGTTCAAATTGTATTGTGCCAAATAGAAGTATACCTATTCTTTACCCTTTGGACCAGGCATAAAGAACATTGACTAATCCTATGCTTGGTTACTAAATCTGCGGCTAGGCTGGGAGGATACCAGCACCCACTTCGGAGCTCCCACGTTCCCCTCGCCTGAGGGCTAACATCTACACTTCAACACCTAAACTATAGGACCGAATTGAGGAATTTAATCTGTCACTCTAAAATCTCCAATTCTACACCCAATAATTTTTATTTCCCAATTTATTTACACCCAACTTTTAAGGACTTTGACCTCCCTAAATCATCGATGCAATTCTCACTTTAGTTGTAAAACTCAACATATTTTAACAAATCAATTGGCCAGATTGAAAGTAAATTAAGATTAAAGTAAAAAGATCATCACAACTTCTTTCTTCAACATTCTTATGGTGCAATCAATTCAAATCACCATTTTACAAAATCTCAAGACAAGGAGAAAGACAGAGTAAACTACTCAGAACTCATGGAAAAGATATGACAAAACTTGGATTTCATATATAAAAGCAAAGTCATAAAAACTACGATAAAGAAAATACAACTTATCTTGAATTCCTCCTCATGTAACTCCTCAAAGTTCCTTTGAATATCTTCCTTTCTTTACATCACACAGAATTCTCCTTCGAAGTGTGTCAGCGCTATTTCGGGGGTTTGTGGGGAGTTGTTCGTAAGAAGCTGTCGGTCACCGGATCGAAATTGAAATCTCGTCACCCACTTTGGAAGGACATTAAAGTTTAGAAAAGTTTGAAATCAAATAGACCCCATATTTTTCATAATTTAAATGAAGGAGCACTATTCCTCAAACCCTCCTCAAACCCTGTATCTATCCCTGTATCTATCCTGAAAGATGAACACAAGACTTGAGGATGAGGCTCGATCAAATAAACTAAGGAAACTATGATGTCCGTCTTTTCTGCAAAACCTTTGTATTTACCGACAAGTTCCCCTATGTAATAAAAAGAATTAAATAGGTAAATAGGGTTTTTATTAAGCTGGGTTCGGACATGCTTCCTATAAGGGCAAGCCCTGATAGTTAATTACATCTTAAAAGACCAAGGTCACCAAAGAAGACTCTAGATAAAAATCAAGAAATATTATCTTCAAGGAGTTTCAAAGGGTAGGACTTTTCATTGAGATCGGACAAAGAGGTGTGAAAGGAGATTGGTTCAAATTTGGAACATTTTATTGTAGAATCCCAAGGACGAAGAACTAGGGGATGTAGTGGATCCTGAGGCAAACCTCAATGACTTCCCAAGTTATCCTAATGTTTGGCTTCAGTTTGAGGATAAATATTTAAGCATTTCATCCTACTAATTTTACTAGTTAGGGCTTACATTCGTGTGAAACAATCACACAAATAGCCTGGAGGATATGAGGATTTAGGTCGTGACAAATGACAACCTCAGAATCGTAAGGTAAGACGAGTTAGGGCTTATATAGCAGGGCTATGCAAAGGCCTAAAGATGATGTGAGGATTTACGTGATGTGAGGATTTACGTTTATTTACGTTGCATAAGCAAGCAACCTCGAAGTCCTATGACGTTGTTGTTTAAGTCTAAGAAAGGAAAATTGGTTTAGCTAGGGAAGGCAGGTTTTGCTGTTGAAGATGGTCGTGCTGCCCACCGTGCTAGCTCCAAGCTCCTCGCTGCGATGAGTTTAAGTTTTATAGTGTGTCAAGTTATAATGTTAAATCATGTGACCCTATGGTTGAAGTTCATTAAATTTTATAAAGGCATATTAAAGTTGATTAGAGCGACACCGGTTAGGATCCTGCGGTTCCGTCGTCCCGACACCACTATTTTCTATTACCACTATTTTTTATAAATTTCACTTAGTCTAAATGAACTTATTAAACTCAATCTAATGAGTTACATAACTTCATTTGGACCATAGGAAGCCTCGTTAGCAACCGTAGGTTTCCTCCTCCGAGGGATTCCAGATCATCCGATAGAAATGTCTTAATTTAGTTGAAGTTGTAGTTTTTTGTGATGTTTATGATTAAAATTTGAGTTATTTTATATTTTGAATGTTGTGGGGGTGAATTTTATCTTGGTTGATTTTAATTTTAGTTTTGGTTTTGGTTTTGGTTTTGTGGCTATCCTAATAGTTTTAGTTTTCCATGCAAATTTGTTTAAGCACAAAAGTATAACATAAAAGTACAGGAAAGACAACGCTGCAAACTATAAAAGCGTACATAGCGAGTCTTCTCGTTCCACCACCTGAAACTTAAAAATGCATGTTAAGGCAGTTTATGGAGAGCAGGAAAACTAAAGTTATGGTGGTTTTCCTAACCCTATGTCATATTTTGGTGGGTCCTTTTAATTAAGGATGATTTTGTCAAGAAAAATATATTAAGTTTAGTAGATCTTCAAGACATCCAACAGATGTAAAGAAAGAAACAGGTTCGTGCTACTCTCTCGCTGCCTGGTGGAAAATCTCGAGTTCTTTTAAACTTATTATGTTGCTTAATAAGTCATCCTGTAAATACCCTTATTACTCAGTGAACATTGATGTCTCAATTATCCCTAAGAATATGGTAATTATCACATGTGATTCAATTTAAGAATTATGTGGGTGAAGACCCTTAAAGTGGCAAGTTAGTGTTGTTGGAACACTTAGCCAAATTTTAACCCTAATTGGGCTTAGTGGTGTTTCAAGGATGTTTGATTATTTTATGTTTATTTCTCTAATCCTTATTTAGTCAATTTTTATTTGGCCTAAGTCACCGCTAAGCCCTTAAGACCTAGGAGTGTCTTAATTAGTTTTGAAAAGGTTAAGTTTTAAGTGATCAAGATTCATGATTTGGATTTTTTTTGGAAATCTAGATAAGGATATTAAATTGATTGATTATTGACTTTAAAATTCATACCCCTAAGTCCAGGATCATTTAATTTTAATAAACTTCCAAATTTTTAATGATTTAGAAATTTATTAACTTATCTTTTTAATGAGGAAAGTGAGATTGGTTTCTACCAATTAACCCCTTGTGTTTCAAGCATAAAATAAATTGATTAAGATAAGAGGTTACCCATTTCACTCCTTGACTTAAGCCTAAATGTTAATTAAGGCTAAATTTTTAAAATTACATATTTGCCCCTGAGGCTCTAACACTTCATAATTTGTCAAATTTAATTCAAATGACATTGAAATTTTTATCGTACCTCATTCATGTGTCAATTAAGACATCAGAGGAGAAAATATGATTTTTCAGAATTTAATTAATTTTATATAATTATTTTCATACAAAAATAGGATTTTTCAAAGAAAATTCTTAACTTGACCAAGATAAATTCTAATCCTTTGAAATTTTTATTGGAGGTAGATCTGGACTAGAGAAGCCTTTGGCCCAAATTTCATAATTTTTTGAATTATTTGTGATTTATCAGAATTATTTTAAATTTTGGGTTATTTAATAAAAATAAAATATTTTTAATGATGAAAATTAAGTTTTGTATTTTTGAAAAATCTCTATACAGTTAGAGAACCTAGAGGAGAAATTTTCATCTTTTTTTTATTTTTATTTGATTTATTGGAATTATTTTAGTGAAAAACTCATTTTTAGCCTTTAAAATTTATTAGTTTTTATTCTAAATATTATTTTATTTTTATAAAATTTCTTTGATCTCAAAGAACTCAAGACACTAAGTTTCATAATTTTTTTGAGTTATATTTTGATTTTTATAAAATCATTTAAGTGTCAAAAGTGATATTTATTTTTGGAAATCCACTTAAGTTATCAAATAAACTCAAAATATTTTGAACTTTTTATAATGAGTTCTCTAGATCATAAACCACATTGGAGATCAAAAATCAAGTTATTTAAATGTTTATATTTTAAAAAATTAATTATTTTAGTGATTTAGTCTTTGTAAAATTTAAGTGCATTTTAAATGACTTGACCCATGAATATATTTCCAAAAGCTCCTCTAGTCATAGTGGACCTTCCAAAATTTTCTTAGAATTTTCAAATCAATATGCTAATTTCCATGATTATTTTAAGAACATAATGTGCAATATCTTGAAAAATATGGATCTCTTTATAGAAACCTCCTCTGACTTTGGAAAAATTAGAGGATGTTTCCCTTAACAGAGGCTACAACATGCCAAAATTTCAATATGCCATACTTTCAAGCCAAGGTGATGTATCAATATGCATGGAGAATTAAATGATCCCAAACAGTGTTTAATAAATTAAACATATTTTATACACCAAAGGGACTTGAAGTTTATTCGACATTATTCTCCTCTGTTCACTTAGCAAGAGGGTTTTTTTTGTGATTTTTCTACACAAATTTATGGATTTTTGAAGTTTAGGGAGTTTAAATAAATAGAAAAAGCCCTATTTTTCTACATATCCACGCGGCGTCATGTCAATCCTAGGCAGCTCTGAAACTCCACTCGGCGCGCTCTTATTTGACGCCACCGTCCACGACAGGAGCCACGTGTCCCGCTGTTTATGTAAAGATGTGTTGTCCGGTTTCATCTTGGCCATCCATTTGATACACGCACGATCAGACAATGCGTGGTCATCATCCCCAATTGCTTAAGCCGAGTGCCGTCCACCTTCAAGGCTTATGATCTCTCTCATTTCCCAACCAACTTAAGAGAAATTTTTTGAAATTTTTTTTAAAATGCTTGTATTAGTGAGGTGAAAACATCCATACAGTTAATGTGTCATGAAATCAAGCCCAAGTAAACGGAGAATCAAAATAGGCTCGGGAGGAGGAGAAGTTTTATACCTTTCCTCTGAGAAGGGAGGCTTCAATCAGAGGTGCTAGACACGTTCATTGGGCTCCAAGGAGGCTAGTGATTAAGCCTCTTGCTGTGGTGTAAGGTCTAGGTATGAATTGGACCAAGCTCGATTTCAGGTGTTGGTCTAGAGCTATGGTGGAGGATATTTCAGAGGGTAATTTGATGGGCTTTGTGTTCTCTTGCTGTTGTGAAGGTGTGGGCACAAGAAATTTATGTTTGGTAGAGTTTTGAGAGATGTCCTATTTCTGCCCTAATTTTTAAGCTCAAAATGAGGGTTATACAGGAGGAATCAAGGCAATGGAGTGATTGGAATGGGCTGTGGAAATCTTAAGGAAGCTCTGTGAGTGATTTGGCAAGCTCTCTCTGAGAAATTTTTAGAACCTTTCCTATGGCTGTGGAGGTGAGTTTTTATAAAAATGGCCATGGGGTGGCTCTTATGGCACAAGTTTGGGTGCATTGTGGTGCTTAGGTGGAGGGCATAGGAGCTCTTCAATTTGATTTGGATGAGCTGGCCTCTAGGTTTGATTTGGGTGAGGTTCCATGGGGGTGGCTCTCAGGTTTGAGCTTTTTTGGCCACTAGGCTGGCTGGCCGGCTAGGGGGAGGTGTCTAGGAGCTCATAGAACCCAGAGGAATATGTCACGGCAATTTGGTGCAATGATACCTAATTTTGGAAAGGATATCTTAAGCACATGCATTTTTGGAAATAATATCCCTTGATTTGGGGGACCTTTGGTCCATGGCTTAATTTTGGTGGTTTCATGGTGTTTGGACTGGTCACCAAGTCTAACTAATGGTTGTGATGAAGTTAATTTGGTGACTTTAGGGTGGTTAGGTCACATTTAGTGCATGGGTCCAAGTGGGTGCAAATGACCGTGCAAATGACCAAGTCTTGGATTTGGTCTAGGATATCCATGCTTATTGGCCAAATTAATTGTTGCATTTGGTGTAGATGATCATAAGGAATAACTTTGCTGAAGGATGGAAGTGGTTTTGAGCTCGTGGTTTTGAGCTCAATTGGGGAATTTTGAACTTTAATCAATTTGGTCATGTTGGGCTAGGCTTGGGTCTAGCTTGGGTTAACCTTGAGCTAAGATCAAATTGATTATTGTAAATGGTCAATAGGGACCTCATGAAGAGTTTTCAACATGAATTGGATGCTAATTTGGCGGTTAAGGCAATAAATTGGGTGAAATTTGGGGACTTCGCCAATTTGGGGCTAAATTTGGGAATTTTGGATTTAGGCCAAAATTAAATGGATATGAGGCTTCACCAAGGCCTATTGATGGTTGATTTTGATGTGTAGGAATGTTATATAGATTTTTCAACATTAATTGGGGCCAATTGACTAGGCTATGGGTTCAATTTGATGAGATTAGGTCATATGGTCAAAATTGGGGTTTTGACCTAAGTCAAAATTGGGCTCAAATCATGGGCTAATTAGGCTTGGATTTAGTTTAGTTTGGTCATATAAAAATTTAATTTGAGTTTAGGATTGGAATTGGGGCCAATTGAGCTCAAATTGATGGACATTTGGGTTGAATTTCGGGAAATTGGGCCTTTAAAGGCAAATTTGGAAATTTTTGTAAAAAATGGTCAAATTGGCCATATTGGGCATGTAGTAGTTGAGAGAAATGAAATTTCAATTATTTGGGATTTATTGAGACTTTCTGGAAATTTTTGGAATTTTTATAATTTCGGGCTACAGAGGGGTATTTTGGTAATTTGGGGGTGTTTTAGGGGTAAAAGGCCAAGATGGGTATTTTGGTAGAATTGAGGTAGCAACCATCACTAATAAGCCATGAACCAATGGAAACCCCATTTTGGTTCCTCTATATAGTGTTCTTAGCCAAACGATAACTCTAGGGCTGGTAGGTTTCGGGACTATCTTCCTGAGTATCCCAAAAAGATCAAGGGACCTAGGCTAGAAATTTGAGTTCAGGGTTGTGAGTGATTTTGGGTGTAGATAAGTGTAGTGAGTGCCTCAGCTCCAAACCAACACCCAGGGTCAACCTTAAGGTTCAGTAGTCCTAAGGGTGACTCATCTTGAGTTTCCCCCATAGTGACCCAACCTACTAAGTATTTATGGGTTGAGATCAACATGTGGAACTTCAAGTTGAGTAGAGAAGAGTTTGGAATTTCTAGTGGTGAGGGTGCCTTTTCTAGTTTTCTAAGAATAGTCAATAGCAGAGTCCTTTGGCTAGACCTTAGGCTACTAAAGAGGAAAAACTAAACCTCAACCAAAAGTGAGGTCAACACATGGACCCCCAATAGATGTGGTGTGCTGGGCAAGCACACCGCGCGTATTGGCGTTGACTGACGAGATGAACAAAAACCAATACAAACCTCTAAGTCAACAGACCCAAAAGTACGTGTAGAGTTGTGTGTGTGATTTGTTTTTGTTGGGAAATTAGCAGATGAGTGTTTGATCAAGTCAAGAAGTAGGGAATCTCGCTGGGGATTGGAGAGTGGACTTTATGTTATAAAATTTCAAAGATTTCCAAAGGATGGGAGTCAGTATGTAAGTGCTGACCCTAAGGTGGGAATTGAAATTCAGATATCAATTCAAAGAGTGAGAGAGAGAGAGTCGGAATGTAAGTACTGACCTAGAATGTAATGAATAAAAAATGTATGACTAAGAATTGAAATGTATATCAATTCTCAAAAGAGAGTGTTGGAATGTAAGGACTGACCTCGAATGTAATGAATCAGAATTATAGGACTGATTCAGAAATCAGAAATGAGAATTGAATGAGAATTGAAATGTAGGTCAATTCTCATAAGAGGGTGTCGGAATGTAATGAATTTGAAATGTAGGACTAATTTGGAAGTGAGAGTTGAAATGTGGGTCAATTCTCAAAAGAGATTGTCGAAATGTAAGGACCGACCTCGAATGTAATGAATCGGAAATGTAGGACTGATTTGGAAGTGATGGAAGTGAGAATTGAAAGAGAATTGAAATGTATATCAATTCTCAAAAGAGAGTTTCGGAATGTAGTGACCGACCTCGAATGTAATGAATCAGAAATGTAGGGCTGATTCAGAAATGAGAATTGAAACGTAGGTTAATTCTCAAAAGAGAGGGTAAGAATGTAAGGACCGACCTCAAATGTAATGAATCAGAAATATAGGACTGATTCGGAAGTGAGAATTGAAATGTAGGTTAATTCTCAAAAAAGAGTGTCAGAATGTAATGACTGACCTCAAATGTAATGAATCAGAAATGTAGGGCTGATTCGAAAATGAGAATTGAATTGTATGTTAATTCTCAAAAGAGAGTATCAGAATGTAAGGAACGACCTTGAAATGTGAGAATTGAAATGTAAGTATCAATTCAAAGATGAGAGAATTGAAATGTAGGTATCAATTCAAAGATGTAAGGGTCGAAATTTAGGTATCGACCTCGAAAGGTGAGAATCAGGATTTAGGTACTAATTTGAAGATGTAAGAACAGAAATTTAGGTATCAATTTAAAGTTGGGAGAATTGAAATGTGGGTATCAATTCAAAGATTGGAGAATTGAAATGTGGGTATCAATTCAAAGATGTGAGGGTCAAAATTTTGGTATCGACCTCGAAATGTGAGAATTAGGATTTAGGTACTGATTCAAAGACGTAAGAATCAAAATTTAGTTATCAATTCGAAGATGAGAGAATTGAAATGTAGTTATCAATTCAAAGGAGAGAGTCAAAATTTAGGTATCGACCTTAAAATGTGAGAATTGAAATTTGGGCATCAATTCAAAGATGTGAGAATTGAAATGTAGGTATCAATTCCAATGAGAGAGTCGAAACTTAGGTATCGGCCTCGAAATGTGAGAATTGAAATGTAAGTATCACATTTAATTTTTTTTTAATATATTTTTAAAGTTTTAATTTTAATTGGTTGATTTTAAAATGAAATTTGATTTATTGTTTATTTGCTCATTTGTGATTATTTTTCATTAATGTTTTATTTATTGTTCAAAATTTATTGTTTTATTTTTTGTTCATTGAAATTTTGAGCCAACGCATGGTTCGTGGCTTTCATCCATCGTACAAAAAGGCAACTGACAAAGAGGCACAATTTGAGAGAAATTTCCATTAATTTGTTCCGAAAGAGATGCCATAAATCAGACATAGGCTAATGCCTCAAAAGGTACATTATGTAATCCATGTCGAAATACATTGAGAATCATCTCATGCTATGAGTACATCATAAATTGAATAAAATCAGATACATGTCATGCTGTTAAAAGAAAGATAGTGAACCCTCTGTACCAGGTATGTTGAGCTCCTGATCAAGCAGACCTTCTAAGTCATGCTCTAGGATAAGAGTTCCATTTGCATTTACTTAGAGGTACAACCTTCTAACAGCTCATATGGAAATAACTCCTTCATATCTGGGTCCTGCTGGAATCCATACGGTATTTTACTATCATCCATTCTGCGGAAGCTTACAAACACCCTACGGCGTCGTACTCCTGGAATGCAGTGCTTGGCAATGTCTGCACCATTGCCCTTCAGGACAAGTACTGAACCAACTAGAGGAGGAATCTTCACAGCTCCTCTGAATTTGCCAGGGCCGACTATATCAATTTCTTTTCCAAATAGGCTAGAAATTTGAATTTAGGGTTGTGAGTGATTGTGGGTGTAGATAAGTGGAGTAAGTGCCTCAGCACCAGACCAACACCCAGGGTCAACCTTAAGGCTCAGCAGCCCCAAGGGTGACTCGTCCTGAGACTCATCTTGAGTTTCCCCCATAGTGACCCCAGCTACTAAGCATTTAGAGGTTGAGATCAACATGTGGAACCTCAAGTTGAGTGGAGAAGAGTTTCAAATTTCTAGTGGTGAGGGTGCCTTTTCTAGTTTTCTAAGAATAGTCAATAGGAGAGTCTTATGGCTAGACCTTAGGCTACTAAAGAGGAAAAACTATACCTCAACCAAAAGTGAGGTCAACAAATGGACCACTAATAGGTGTGGTGTGCTGGGCAAGCACACCGCGCGTATTGCCATTAACCAAAGAGATCAACAAAAACCAATACAAACTTTTAAGTCAACAGACCCAGAAGTACGCATAGAGTTGTGTGTGTGATTTGTTTCTCCTGGGGAATTAGCAGATGAGTGTTTGATCAAGTCAAGAAGTAGGGACTCTCGCTGAGATTAGAGAGTGGACTTTAAGTTATAAAATTTCAAAGATTTTCAAAGGATGGGAGTCAGTATGTAAGTGCTGACCTTAAGGTGGGAATTGAAATTAAGATATTAATTCAAAATGAGGGAGAGAGAGAGAGTTGGAATGTAAGGACCGACCTAGAAAGTAATGAATAAAAAATGGAGGACTGAGAATTGAAATGTATATCAACTCTCAAAAAAGAGTGTTGGAATGTAAGAACCGACCTTGAATGTAATAAATCAGAATTATAGGACTGATTCAAAAATGAGAATTGAAATGTAGGTCAATTCTCATAAGAGGGTGTCAGAATGTAATGAATTAAAAATGTAGACTGATTTGAAAGTGAGAATTGAAATGTGGGTCAATTCTCAAAAGAGATTGTTGAAATGTAAGGACCGACCTGGAATGTAATGAATCAGAAATGTAGGACTGATTCGGAATTGAGAATTGAAATGTAGGTCAATTCTCAAAAGAGAGTGTTAGAATGTAATGACTGACCTCGAATGTAATGAATCAGAAATGTAGGGCTGATTCATAAATGAGAATTAAAACATAGGTTAATTCTCAAAAGAGAGTGTAAGAATGTAAGGACCGACCTCGAATGTAATGAATCAGAAATGTAGGACTGATTCGTAAGTGAGAATTGAAATGTAGGTCAATTCTAAGAAAAGAGTGTCAGAATGTAATGACTAACCTCGAATGTAATGAATCAGAAATGTAGGGCTAATTCGAAAAAGAGAATTGAAATATATGTTAAGTCTCAAAAGAGAGTATCAGAATGTCAGGATCGACCTCGAAATGTGAGAATTAAAATGTAAGTATCAATTCAAAGATGAGAGAATTGAAATGTAGGTATCAATTCAAAGATGTAAGGGGTCAAAATTGGTCGAAATTTAGGTATCGACCTCGAAAGGTGAGTATCAGAACTTAGGTGCTGATTTGAAGATGAAGATGTAAGAATAGAAATTTAGTTATCAATTCAGAGGTGGGAGAATTGAAATGTGGGCATTAATTCGAAGATGCGAGAATTGAAATGTGGGTAGGTATCAATTCGAAGATGTGAGGGTCAAAATTTTGGTATCGACCTCAAAATGTGAGAATCAGGATTTAGGTACTGATTCGAAGACGTAAGAATCAAAATTTAGGTATCAATTCGAAGATGAGAGAATTGAAATGTAATTATTAATTCCAAGAAGAGAGTTGAAATTTAGGTATCGACCATGAAATGTGAGAATTGAAATGTGGGTATCAATTCGAAGATGTGAGAATTGAAATGTAGGTATCAATTCCAATGAGAGAGTCGAAATTTAGGTATCGACCTCGAAATGTGAGAATTGAAATGTAAGTATTACATTTAATTTTTTTTAATATATTTTAAAAGTTTTAATTTTAATTGGTTGATTTTCAAAAGAAATTTATTTCATTGTTTATTTGCTCATTTGTGATTATTTTTCATTTATGTTTTATTTATTGTTGAAGATTTGTTATTTCATTCTTTGTTCATTGAAATTTTGAACCAAAGCATGGTTCGTGACTTTCATCCATCGTACAAAAAGGCAACTGACAAAGAGGCACAATTTGAGAGAAATTCCCATTAATTTGCTCCAAAAGGGATGCCATAAATCAGACATAGGCTAATGCCTCAAAAGGTACATTATGTAATCCATATCGAAATACATTGAAAATCATCTCATGCTATGAGTACATCATAGACTGAATAAAATCAGATACATGTCATGCTGTTAAAAGAAAGAAAGTGGATCCTATATACCAGGTACGTTGAGCTCCTGATCAGGCAGACCTTCTAAGTCATGCTCTAGGATAAGAGATCCCTTCGCACTTCGCATGTACTTAGAGGTACAACCTTTTCACAGCTCATATGGAAATAACTCTTTCAATTCTGGGTCTTGCTGGAATCCATTCGGTTTTTACTGTCGTCCATTATGCGGAAACTTACAGACACCCTACGGCATCGTACTCCTGGAATGCAGTGCTTGGCAATGTCTGCACCATTGCCCTTCAGGATAAGTACTAAACCAACTAGAAGACTAGAAGAGGAATCTCCACAGCTCCACAGCTCCTCTGAATTTTCCAGGCCCGGCTATATCAATTTATTTTCTAAATAGAATATTACTTTTACTCATGAACAAGACCGTGCAGAAAGGCCTCACAAAATCATGATGATCAATGTGTTGGGGAATGCTGTCACCTTTTTCATAAATGTTAATGATGCAACTGTTGGGAATACAAGTAGCGGGTAGAATATTTCACTTGACCATTCTCTTGATCATCCATTAAATCATTGGTGGCAACGTATCCACTTGGTCATATATGAGGATCCCAGGCAGATTCCCATGTCTATCGTTCATGAAGTTGTAGCAACAGTCACATTGGATGGTGATTCTTCCCCTTCCCCTCATCTATTTATTCGGTTCGAAGTATGTCCTCTCCACGAGAAGGCCCACTCGACCTCTATCTCTTAAATCGCAGATGCAGTCCAGAGTACTCTTTTCATCAGTCTTTGAGAAAACCCTGGTGTATAGCTCCAGGCCTTCCAATATGTTAATGAACTTTCCCTGAACCACTTCATAGAACTCGAATTCTCTTTTGTTTACTCTGCTTATCTTGTAATACTCTATCATACCAGGAGTTGGCAGTTGCCACGGGCGTTCCTTCCTTCAGGCCTCGGCAGGAACCCAAACTGGTGCTGGTTGATCTGGAACATGAGATTCAACCTCTAGTGGGATATATGATCCTGGGCTCCATGGTGCATGCTGATCCGTCCCCAGTGGGGCATATGGTTCATCTGTCGTGAAGTCTGGAGTCTGAGACTCATTGGTGCATGAAGTGTATTCTTCTAATGTACTAAAATGTTGTAGATGTAGAACGTTGCAATCTGAGCATTCTACAAATGCGTCCGTGATTGATGTCCGGACTGGTACTTCAACGTTGCTTGTTGGGCAACCCCTACATAAGATATCTGGAACTGGGAGCACATCTGATTATGTCATAAATCCTGACTCTTCATCTGTAGTGAACAGGCTAGCAAAAGTTTTACTCAGATCTGGGTCATAAATATGTCCCTCAGGAATGGGGGGAAGAAAACCGCTCACGTTTCTTTGGCATTTGTGTTCACGTCTCTTTGGCGTTTGTATTCTTGTCGCAAGAAGGCTCTCTTCTTCTTTTGGCTGGCATTTCTACGTTGCGTCTTGCGGAGCGGAGTATTAGGTAATCATTCATTACGGGCGGCTATCAGATCCCTTGCTGGAGTAGCTACCATGGAGGGCAGACGGCTGGGCCCCTCCATCAGATCTTGTTATGCTATCACGTTTTTACCTTTGCGCGACACATTATCTTGAGTGGTTACCCTCAACGGTGAAGGCAATCCCTCCTTTTCTTTATTGCTGACTACGTCCATTAGAGGACCCTCATAGTCCATATCAACCTGGTTGAAATCCACATTAAAATCTATGACACCTCCTTGCGGCGCCATCTTTTCATTCAGTGTGAGGTTCCAGCCATCCTGGAAGGCAAAGATCAGCCTCTGTCCTGACATTTTTCTGCAGACGATAGACAAGAACGTCAGTGGGCTGAAGCTTGGCATGAACAAGAACAAAACAAAGTATTTTTTAAAGTAAAATTTAGTTTGTTTTGGTGAAGAGGATTATTCATTTTATGTGTGAGTTTTGTTTAATTTAGTAGGGTATTTAAATTCGAAAGTAGAAAAGAGAACGTCTGAAGTTAAAAATTTTCTAAAAATTTTCATTATGATGAGGTTAATTACAAAATTTGGACCGAGTCATAGATATTTTGCCACATAGATAACCCTAAAATAGTCAAAGTTTTAAAGTTTCAAAGAAAGCAGCGATAAGTGACATTGAGCAGCATCAGGTTGCGTAATAGGTTTTTAGGTATCATCCATTTATCGGTAACATGGGTCTTTCACCCCAGAAGTCCACTAACTGGTAGGCTCCTCCTGTATAGACCTTCTCAACGACAAATGGTGCCTCCCAAGTTGGCTCAAATTTTTCACCTATCTTGCGACGTGCAAGAATAGGTCTTTTGAGAACAAGGACCAGGTCACCAATTTTGAATGTCCTTGGGCGGACCAGTTTGTCATGAGCTCGTATCATCTTTGTTTGGTATAATTGTGCTTCTAGTCATTTTCCCTTGAGACTCTCTAGTTCTTCAAGTTTGAGTTTTGCGCTTTCTTCCAATGTGAGTTGGTTGGCAACGACAACTCTGAGAGATGGTGTCTAGCGATAACACGGCCTTAGCTCCGTACACGAGCATATAGGGTGTACACCGAGTGGGAGTCCTGAAAGTCATCCAGTACAGTAGGCCCATAGGCCCATAAGGCTTCTAATAGTTTGTTGTGTCAATCCCTTTTGTTTTCATCCAGTGTTTTCTTCAAAATATGTACAAGTGTCTTGTTGAAAGCTTCAGCCATACCATTTGCTCTGGGATAGTAAATTGTAGAGTATCTTCAATCTTTCCCAATCTATCCCTAGTCTTTTGACAAAATTGTTGATCTTTGTACATTTGAAAGCCGTCTCATTATCAAAGATTATTCTTCACGGTACTCCGAAACGGTAGACAATTTGGCTTTTGAAAAATTGAAGGACATGTTGTGTCGTAACCTCACATAACAGTACTGCCTCTGCCCATTTTGAGAAGTAATTTGTAGCGGCAAGTATAAACCTGTGTCCCTTGGAAGATGGAGGTTTTATCAGACATCCGTGCCCCCAACACTTGAACGATCACGAGGCAACAGTTGGGTGTAGCACATTCGAAGGCTGGTGTAAGACCACCCCATGCACTTGGCATTGGTGACATCTTCTGGCTATATCCACGCAATCAGACATCATTGCTGACCAATAATACCCGAGTATTTTGATCTTCATTTTCACTTTTGGCTCTGATTCATGAGTACCACACAATCCGACATGTACCTCTTTGACAATATTCTGTGCCTCGGCTCTGCTCAAACACCGTAGCCACATTTGTTTGAACGATCTTCTGTAGAGAACATTTCCCACCAGGGCGTAAGACATAGCCCTTCTTGTGATGTGGTGCACCTCAAACTTGTCTTCTGGCAGTTTTCCAGTATGTAAATATTCTATTAATGGCTTGTGCCAATCTTCATTTATGGCTGCAACTGTTTTTAAGGTCAATTTGAGACAAAAACTGTCTTCCTTGTACCGTGATATCAATAGAATCTTTTGGGGGACATGCTAATTATTTTGCAAGTTTTGTTTGAGCGTCGGCATGGGCATTATCTCCTCGAGGAATCTGGTAGAAAGTTACATCAAGAATCTACTCATTATCGTGTACTGATGGTATTTTACTAATATTGGTTTCAAAATTATCGTGTACTGCCAGAATTCTGTATTATCTGACGACTTGCACGATGACAAGTTGAGAGTCACTGTAGATGACAATATTTATTATATCCATTGAGATTGTCAATTCCAACCCGGTGATTAAAGCTTCGTATTCTGCTTCATTGTTGGTGCGCAGCTCTGTCAGGTGGTATGAGAACCTCATCATACCCTTATCTGGCATGATAAAGATCAAACTGATCCCTACTTTGCCTGGTATAACCGTGCCTGATCCTTTGTCTTTTCTTCCTGACGAAGCACTATCGAAGTACATCTCCCAGTATTGTGCACTGGATAATTCCATTTGTAATATTTGCTCTTCTAGTAACTCGTCATTAAGAGAGGACCCAGCTGACAGTGGTTGTGCAGCAAAAAGTCTACTAGTATCTGTCCCTTGATATCACGGAGGGGAACAAAAGTTATATCAAATTGCAATAAGATCATTGACCATCTTGCTAGATGCCTGGAGAGTTTTGGTCGGTTCATCACATATTATAATGGATTAACTTTTGAGATCAGAGTAATCTTATGAGAAAGTATGTAACGTCTAAGCTTTTGGGCGGCAAAAATTAATACCAGACAATGCTTCTTAATAGGTGGATACCTTATCACCATCGGTATTAGGCAACGACTTAAGTAGTAGAGCGCATTTTCTTTACCCTCATCATTGACTTGGGCTAAGAGGGCTACAAGAGAGTCATCTAAGGTCGCGGTATAAAGTATCAACGGTTTCCCTGGGATAAGGGCTGCTAAGACAGGTGGTGTCATTAAAGGGGGTCGATCTAGATTCTCTGATGACGGACAACGAATCCCAGAAATTTCCTGGAGGTAACGCCAAAGGCGCACTTTAAGGGATTCATTTTAAGACTTATCCGGCTCAATCTAGATTCCCCGATGACGGACAACGAATCCGAGAAATTTCCCGGAGGTAATGCCAAAGGCGCACTTTAAGGGATTCTTTTTAAGGTCTTATTATCGTAATCATTCAAGCAAGATCCTCAAATCGTACGAATGGTCTATTTTCCGTTTACTTTTGATGACCAAATCATACACGTATTATTCTACATGATTGTGAATGAGGTCGTAAAAAATCTTCATCATTTCACACTGATATGTTGCTTCGGCGTTCTTTAGGCCGAACGACATCACTGTGTAGCAGAAAATTCCAATCGGTGTTCTGAAAGCTGTAAGTACTCCATCCTTGGGAGCCATCTTGATTTGGTTGTATCCCGACGATCCATCCATGCAGCAGTATCCACCATCATCTCTGATATGGGTAGTGGAAACTCGTCTTTTGGACATGCCTTCTTCAAATCTCTCAAATCAATACAAATGTGGATCTATCCATTTTTCTTCTTAACATGTTTAATATTAGCTAACCACGTGGGGTATTGCTCTTCTTTAAAAAAGTTGGCATCTATCAACTTTTTTACTTTGGCGATGACTTGTTGTTCTATTTCAAGGCGCATTCCCCTGGGAGTCTATTTTACTAGGGTTATATTCTTGTCCACCCCAAGTTTATGGACTGTAACTTCTGCTGACAATCCTGGCATTTTATCGTAGCTCCATGTGAAACAATCTTTGAATTCATTTATAAGTTTTAACAATTCTGCAGATTCTTCGTCATCGAGTAGAGAACTTATAAATGTAGGTCTGGGTCGTTCGTCACTTCTGAGGTTAATCTCTTTCAATTCATTGACAGTAGATTTAATTTCCTCCTCAAATTATGGCAGAGCATCTTTTATTGGTTGATTAGTAGAGTCATCCTCTACATCGAGGCAATCCTCTTCCGACTCTCTAGTAACAACCATGAAAAATTTAGAATCATCGACTGGTCCAACAGTACCAAATCCTAGATCTTCTTTCAAAATGGGAGTTTGACTTTTAGCATTCCTTAGTTTTTCAAAAAGTTGAAATTTATCTTTTGGCATTTGTTTTGGTAAGTGTCACTATTGAATTAACTTTTGAACACAAGGCGAGAAGTAACCAAAAGGTAATTCCATTAATTCATTAGAACCAACATCCAAATTTACATGTTTTTTCAAGCTCAGTAGAAACATGGTAAAATTTGATCGGCTTTGAACCAAAGCAACGGACTTCCTTGACCTCTAAACTCTTAACCTTTTGCGGGAGAATCAGACTAAGGGTCATAGTATTCACATAGTGGTTTATCCAATCATACATTGTTTCATATTCATTTTTCTCTGTATCTTCTAGAGATATCTCGTACTGAGGTATTTTCTGTCTTGTCATAATTATTACATCTCTAGAACTAACTTCATCACCAATGTTGATGGTTGGCCTAGTCCGTTCAACAATTAAATTGATCTTTCCATGTCCACATCCCCAGCATCCCCAGCCTCGACCTCAGGTGCGTAAACTAGAAGAACCTCCACCAACTCGTTGTAAGGGAGTGGTATAAAGTTATTGAAGCGGAGTTGTATGGCCTCCTTTTTGTGATTCTTCTGAATTTTCATCTTTGTTTGTCAAAATCTCGTGCGAGAAGACAGTCTTCTTTGGAGGCGCGTAGTAGGCAACATCTTCGAGGATACCAACTTCGTGCACTGAAAATGGTTGTAGGTCTCTCTTTCTTGATGCATGGCCATCTTTGCAGAATTTAATGCACTTGTGTAGAGATAATGGAACCATATTGTGCTCATGAATCCATGGTCAACCCAATAGATCTTAAAAAGAGGCCTCGGCGTTGATGATATGAAATTTAACGGTTGGTTTGAGTTCTCCAACCTTCATAAGTAATGTAATTGATCCAAGCGCTCTTTCTCCCTTTTGGTTGAATCCTCTTAACATCATTTTATCGACCGTGAGTTCTTGATCTTTAATATCCAAATATGCCAATTTCCGTAGGCTCATCAAGTTAAGAGATGCTCCAGGATCCACTAAAGCTCTAGATAACACAAATCTGCCAATGTTGACGGAGATGTAGAGCGGATGATTGTGGTCGGCGGTACCGAGCAACAAGTCTTCATCTGTGAAGGTTATCCCTGACTGTTCTCTCAACGAGCAAACTTCATCTGAGGATGTGCTAGCCAACTGAGATAAGCAAAAGGCCGGATCAATAACCATAGATTCTCTCATCTCCTTTGACAAGATCAGGGCATCGTAGTTGCTTAATCGGGTCGGCAACTTCCTAAGATGAGCTAGCACGTTGTAGTCTACTTTGTATGATCCTCCGATTTTATCTTCATTATGTGGTTCTCCCACTGGCGGAGGTGGGGGTATCTCTTCTCAAGTCATTATCTATTTTCTTTTGTCTGTTGGAGCTATTCTTGGTGGTAACACTTTTTCACTCCTTAAGTTATCTTCTGTGATTTCTTCTTTATGAGATATCATTGTAAAATCTTACAGTGTCTTTTCCTCTCTGTCGGAAAGAACTAAGTTGATTTCAAGCGGTGTAATATGATGCTTGAGAATTGGTTCCTCGTTATCGGTGTTGTCGTAAGCAGTATTATTGATGTCTTCTTTGAACTTGACAACGAGTTCATCAGATTCAAGTACGATTTAAGGATCATTTTGGAAATCAAGATCGTAGCTAGATCAATCATAATCAATTACGTTATCACCAAAAATAGTCAAAACATAGCTCAGTCAAAACGTAGCTGAAATGACAATCAACATATTCATAAGGCCCCGGAGGGACAAAAAGATAATCATACAAAGTCAAGGGTTTGAGGATTTTCTTCCCCGAATCCGAGACAATCAATCTAATAGAGGCAGCCCCTATCCTACCCCCCGTGCTATCAATCTTGGTAGTGACGCTTTTCTTCTTCTTGTTCTTTATCCTTGACGATGACAAAACATCTAGTGAAACCTTCATATCAAGTTTGGTGTGTTGCGGACTTTGAATGGAGGCTTGTTTTGATGCAGACTGTATCTTGTTCAGTTTCTTGGATGATCTACTCCAGACCTCATTCCATTCTTCTTCGATATGTGTTGAAGCCTGTTTCGATGAATCCTGTATTCAATTAAGGAGCCTCTTGAGTTCATCCCAAGTTGTACTCCATCCATCTACTCCAGCATACAGATCAATTGGGAAGATTGGCTCAGCTGAAATCATGCTTATGGAACCTTTTTCAAGCTCTCTCAAATACCCCTTCGGGATTGTTATATTCTCTTCCTTGAGGTTCTTCTTGAGCCAGTCCTTAAAGACAAAACACTTGTCTATAGTGTGCCCAAGCAACCGGTGGTATGGGCAATAATTTGGTTCATTATTCTTATCCACCTCTTCAGGCTTCTTTGGATCAAGTAGTTTGAATTATGGTTTCTTCATCAGGCTTTTGAATATTTTAGGTACGGCTTCATCCTTGAAGGAATACACAACTTTCTGTCGCTCTAACAGGGATATTCCTTTACTAATTGTTTGAGGTGCTCCCTCCTACGGAGGCCGTTGGTTGGATTGACTGCTCTATTTCTGAGAGTGCTGCGATCGATGAAGACTGGTGATGTTCTTCTACATATATCTTTATCGGCTACATTCTTTTTTCGACAGTTGGCCTTGATTTCTTTTCGAACACTCTGGTCACCTTAGCCTTTTCATGTGGCTCCATAAGCTTCATTTCTTCTTGAAGACTACTGGCTTTACTGAGTAGCTTCTCAAAGGATTTGATAGTGAGTCCCTTAAGCATGAAAGTTATTGGCCCATGAATGCTTTTAAGTAGAATCCCAATCGCTTGATGTTCCTGTAGCTGAGGTTCACATTTCATACTAAGGTTTTGACCAAATGAAAATATGTTAAGATTTTTATACCTTTTTTACACTATTTTTGATGATATTACACTTTAAAGAAGGGTATTTTTGATGTTTTGTTTCAGGTATGATGAATTATGGTCATTGGCGCAAAAATATGCAAAAAGGAGCGAATTTGGAGCGAAAATGACCAAAGTATGTAGATTTGAACGAAATGAAATTTTGCCCTGTCACCTTTCGATAAGTCTTTCGATGCTTAATCTCTTTTACACTTATTTCATATTTTTGAATGAGATTACACATTAAATGAAGGTTGCTTTCATGCTTATTTTGTAGGGCTATCTGTTAGGAATACTATGCAACTGAAATGGGGCAAAACGGAGCTAAAACGGAGTCAAACGGAGCGAAACAGTGGAGATGCGCAGTTTGCTCGCCGATGGCAGCAAAACGATGTTGATGGCGAGATTTACCCGAGAAGACCGAAAAATGGTAGAAAAACTTGCCGACGGCACCCTCGAGCCCGGCGACGGCGTCCAGGACGACTATGGACCAACTTTTGGCAGTTGTGGGCCAAAATTCAACGTATTTGGACGCTTTTTTAGAACGAATTTAGGTTAGAAAAAAAGGGACTTTTTTGTGAGAGGAATGTTAGGAAAAGTGTGGAGAAAGTTTAGGGTTTTTAGAATAGGAGTAGAAATGTAGATTTCTACCCTTTTGAAGAGATTGGAGAGAGGATTTTGAGAGAATTTGTAAGGAGATGTTCTAGCATTGCATGGATCAGTAGGAGACTTTGTGGGAGAGATTTTCTTCTTTCTTTCAAAGGGAAAAAGCTAAGTATTGTGCTCTTTGTTATCTTATGATTTTGTAAACACTTATCTAGTGGATTTGCTTTGATGAAATGAAGTTTTTCGTTGTGTTTTCTTCATGCTTTGTGACGTGTTTCTCTTACTCTCTCTTCTTGTTTGGAAATAATGATATGAGAAGATTATGTCGTTGTTTTCATTTTACTTTTCTTTTGTAATGAGTAGAATTCATGTTTAGAATTTTGTGATGCATGTTAGAAATGTATTTAATTATCAATGTGATGGTTTTTACTTGCACTTTATTTACATTACAATAAAGGCCTGTTGTAGTGTTAAAATTCGTTGTAATTGCATTAAGATCCGAGAGGGCTATGTAATTCTTAACAAAGTAGAACCACATTCAGATTCCATGGATGGTTAAGTTCATGGGAGTTGAATGCAAAAAAATAGAGAAATATACTTTGATGGGCATAGAATTATAGATTTTAGGGTGACAGACTAAAATCCCCAATTCGGTCCTATTGTTTAAGTACTGAAGCAGAGATGTTAGCCCTCGGGTGAGGGGAACATGGGAGCTCCAAAGTGAGATTTGGTATCCTCTCAGCCTAGCCACGGATTCAGTAAACAAGCATAGGATTAGTCATTGTTTTTTATGCATGAACCAAAGGGTAAGGAATATGATTGCTCTTATTTGGCACATACAATATTTAATGCATCTCATTCTTTTACATTATCCAATTCATTACATAAGAATAGTAATTTTTAATATCTCAAAATTCTTCAAACCAATTCATCCAAAAAGGGTTATCTTTAGAATTAATATTTGCATTTAGTTATAGTTACTATCTTTACGTTCCTGTGGGATCGATAAACGGGACTCCACTATAGCCCTGTATTACTTGAGCGATACGTATACTTGCGTTTGAAATTGTGACTTTACAAAATCATTATAAATATATAAATCTGGGTTCATAAATTTAAGCATATATAAAGTCGCTGTCATGTTTCTCTACCTCAAAATCTAGTCTACCAAGGTTTCGCTGGGCTTTTTCTTCTCTATCATGAGCTCTCCGATAGACACATGATGTTGTGCCCGGTAAATCTTTTCACAAACAATTGTTCCAACTCAGAAAATGTTTTAACTGACCCGTTGGGCAAGTCAGCGTACCAGTCAAAAGAAATTCCTGACAAGCTGCTGGCGAATTGCTGGCAGAGTAGAGCTTCATTATTCCTCGTGTTGCCACAACTGGCTTGGAGATGTGCTATGTGCTGTCTTGGATTTTTATTCTCATCAAATATCTTTAAGTTTGGGGCCACAAAACCCTTGGGGAAAGGCACAACATCAAACTCCTTCGGGTAAGGTATACCCTTCAAAATTGATGCACCGCCCTTGGATTATGCTAAGGCATCCCGCACTTGTTCAACCATTTGCTTGGATTCCTTTTCTGGCATGGCATCTGACGGAGAATCTTTCTTTGGTTTTTTGTCTTTATCTACCAAAGTAGCCTCTCTTCTTTCATCTGTGATGTGTATGATTTCTGGCTGATTAATCTCTGGAGAAGCCAATCTTGGGGCTTGTGATTGCCCCTGAATGGTGGCCATG
>NW_018220213.1:418185-419255 GCF_001263595.1 Phalaenopsis equestris
GTATGCTCCTATTTGACATAATATAAAAAAAACTAATTCATTTTATCCATTCACTATAATTTCTTGACAAGGAGAATGATGCTTTCTTATATATTGAATATCACAATTAAACCATACTTTATATCATATGTTCTTTAATAGTTATTAAAATTATCTATTTATTTCATTTGCTTATTAGTGACAGATAAGCAAAGTGAACTTTGTTGTCGTGATTAAAGTATTGTTTTTCTTAAATCTTAGTCCAAAGTTCTAACCACTCCCTGTGGGATCGATATCAGGACTCCATTAGAGCCCTATATTACTTGAGCGATACGTATGCTTGCGTTGATAAATGTGACTGTACAATTATTGAATATTTATTACGTCCATATTTATCTTATATTTTTAAGTTAAGCATATAAAAAGTCCTCATGTTTTTGGCGCCATTGTAGGGGAGTGAGTAAACAAAAATTACAATTAGAGTAACGGACAAATTAAGATTATTAGAAAAGTTTTACTTGAATTGCAACTTATTTTTATATTTAGTTAATTATATTACTGAGTACTGATTTCAAATTATATGCATAAATTTGGACCTGAAAATCTTATACCCTACGATTCAGAATTAGAACGCACTGTTAGAAGGATTGGAAAATCAAGAAGAGAACCTAGAAATTCTGATACAATGGAAAAAAAACAACCTGAACAATCAAGGAATAGAGAATGAACACCAACCTAGACCCCTAGGAGATTATGCAAATCTTAAATAAAATTTACTTATCTATCCAAAATCCTGATGTAGCTGCTAATTCATTTGAGCTTAAACCTGCTATCATCCAAATGGTAAAAAATAATCAGTACGGAGGTACACCAAATGAAGATCCTAATTTACACCTCGCTAATTTTTTAGAATTGTGTGCTACCTTTAAATATGACAGAGTTTCAAACGATACTGTTAAACTTAGACTTTTTCCTTTTTCACTTAGGGATAAGGCTAAGATGTGGATAAATTCATTAGCACCAGAATCTATTAGAACTTGGGGAGAACTTTTGCATAAATTTCTATCAAAATATTTCCCTCCATCCAAAAC
>NW_018220214.1:0-1267 GCF_001263595.1 Phalaenopsis equestris
ATGGAGGGAGAAGAAAAAGATATTGAGAGAGAAAGCGCAGGAGAGTGAGATAGGGTGAGAAAGGTAGAGTGGGAGGGAGAGGGGAGAGAGTTAGAAAAAATAGAGCTTAAGAGTGAGAGAGGAGAGAGGGAGAGACAAAGGAAGGGATTAAGAGCAAGATAGTGTAAGAGAGTATTATAATTGAGTGAGGAGAGAGGGACAAAAGAGGGAGCGTGATAGAGAAAAAGGGGCGAGGGAGAGAGTAGAGGGACAAGAGTGGGAGAGATAAGAGTGGGAGAGATAGTGGGAGAGATAGTGGAAGTGAGAGAGAAAGAAGAGAGAGAAATTAAAGGGGAGAGACATAGAGAGAAATAAATAGAGGGAGAGGGATGGAGGGAGACAGATTGAAAAAATAGATGGAGGATGAGGGTGAGACTGACTTAGCACTAAGAGATATAGAGAGAAAGTTATAGAATAAGAGAGAGAACATGAGGGAGGGAAGGATGGAGAGGGAGAGAAAGAGGGAGAGAAGAAAAAGAGTAAGAGAGGGTGGAGGGAGAGTGGCAGAGAGCTGGGGAGAGCAAGAAGAGAGAAAGCATAAGTGTACGTGAGATGGAGAAAGATAAAGTGAGAGAGAGTGAGTGAGCAAAGCAATAGAGATGGGAAGATAGACTGCGAAAGAAGCGGAGGGCAAGAAAGGGAATAGTTAGAAAAGAGAGTAAGCTAGAGACAGGGAGAGAGAGAGGGAGGATGGGCAATGGAGAGAGAAAAAGAAAAAAATGGAAAGAAGAGTAAGAGAGAGGGGAGAGAAAGGAATGAGAGAGAGTAAGAGAGGGAAGTGACATAATAAAAGGCATTAGGGAGAGAATAAGAGAGGGGAGAGTAAAGGAAAGAGAAATGATGAAAAGAGATAGAGAGAGAGGGAGAAGGAGGGAGAGAGATGGAAGTAGAGTAAGGAAAGAGAGAGGGGAGAGTGTGAGGCAAATAGAGAAGAAGCATGAGAAAGTAAGAGAAGAGAGAACGATAGTTAAATAGAGAATAGGCAGGGAGGGAGATATGGTGGGAAGGAGGGAAGAGAGGGAGAGGGAGGAAGAGCAGAAAAGGGAGGAGGAGAAAGGGAAATAGAAACAAAAGAAAGATAAAAGACATATAACTAGTGTGAAAGAAATAGGAAATAGAAGGGAGAGAGATCGAGTGAGATAGCGAGCCTAGGTGATAGTGAGAGTAAAGTGAGTGAGAAAGGGGGAGAGCAATAAATCAAGGGAGGGACAAGAGAAAGTGCACGTGA
>NW_018220214.1:4614-5306 GCF_001263595.1 Phalaenopsis equestris
ATCGCTCTCTCTTCTATCTCTCTTACTTTTCTCTCTCTTTACTTATTCTTTCCCTTGCTTTATCACTCACTCTCTTTTTCCCACCCTTCACTCTATCTTTGTACCGTTCTCTTCTCTCCCACCCCCTTATCTCTCTCTCTCTCTCTCACTATTTCTCATTTTCATATATGCTTCTCTCTCTCACTTTTTCCCTCCTTTCACTCACTCCCTCTCTCTCTCTCTCTCAAGCATCTTTAACTCTCTTTCTCATGCACTCTCTTCCACTCTCTCTTCCCTCGCTCTCTCTTTTTCCCTATTTCTCTCTCGCTCTCTCTTTCTTGCCCCCTCTTTCTCACACAAGATAGAGAATATTGAGAGAGAGTGGGATAGAGAGGGTTGAGAAAGAGAATAATGAGAGAGATGGTGGGAGGAGAGAGATAGAGAATGGAGAGAGAGTGAGTAAAAGGAGAGTTAGGTAGAGATTTATAGACAAAGAGAAAGGGTGAGTAAATAGAGAGTGGTTGTAAAGTAAGAGAAAGAGAAAGAGAGAGTGTGAGAGTGATGTAGAAAGACAGAGAGAGATAAGAGGGAGAGGGACTGAAAAAGGGAGAGGGTGAGAGATGAAGGGAGGGAAGGGAGGGAGAGTGAGAAAGGAAGAGAGGAAAAATAATAAGGAGAGTGTGAGAAAGTGTGGGTGTGAGAGAGGGAACAAA
>NW_018220215.1:0-585 GCF_001263595.1 Phalaenopsis equestris
AGTTCGACCTTTAACATTCCATAATTTCTCAAAGATTCGTAGCTTATCCTTTGACATTTGCTTTGGTACGTATCCCTGTTGAATTAACTTCTGTACACAAGGAGAAAAGTAACTAAATGGTAGTTCCATTAATTCATTAGCATCATCCTCTTCCAAATTTACATGATTTTCCAAAGTAGGAGAAGGAGAAGCACGGTAAAACTTGATCGGTTTGAAACCAACACCCCGGACTTCCTTGACATCTAAACTCTCGATCTTTTGAGGGTGAATCAGAGTAAAAGTCATGGCATGCACGTAGTGGTTAATTCGATCATACATCGATTCATATTCACTTTTCTCGACGTCTTCCAAAGAAATCTCAAACTGTGGCTTCTTTCATCTTATCATCATTGCTTGTTCATCCGACTTTCCTTCGTCAGAACTTTCTTCCACATCAATGTTGATGGTCGGCTTAGTCCATTCAACAGTCGTGCTGGTTTTTCCTCGCCCGCGTCCTTGGCCTCGATTTCGGGTCCATGGGGTAAAAGAACCCCTAGCCACTCGTTGCGGAGGAGGGGCAGGGGATGGGTGAGACGGGGGTGAATA
>NW_018220215.1:2171-4995 GCF_001263595.1 Phalaenopsis equestris
CTGAATCTGGTCAAGTATCTTCTTGGATGATCTGCTCCAAGCTGTCTTCCAACCATTCTCATTTGCATACGGATTTATCGGAGCGATTGACTCAACCGAAATCATATTTATAGAACCTTTTTTAGGTTTTTTTAAATATTCTTTCAGAATTGTTATATTCCCTTCTTTGAGATTCCTCTTAAGTCAATCCTTAAAACTGAAACATCCTTCTATAGTGTGTCCAATGAGTCTGTGGTACGGACAGTAGTTAGGTTGATCCTTCTTATCAGCGTCTTCCAGTTTCCTTGGCTCTGGCAATTTGAATTCTGGCTTTTTCATTAAACTTCTGAACATCTTTGACACGACCTCGTCCTTGAAGGAATATACCCTACTCATGCGTTCTGCAAGTGACGGACCCTGTCTACCATCTGCTCTATACGATCCCCTCTGGTATGACTGCTGACCAGACTGACCAGACCGCTGAACCTGCTGATGTTGCGGCTGGACATGCCGGCGGCGGGGTGGGGGAGACTGCTTGGCCTGAATCCTCATCGGCTGCTTTCCCTTATCGACCATGGCCACTGTCTCAGACTTCTTTTCGAACATCTTGGTTATCCTGGACTTATCGGTCTTCTCATGAGAATCCATATGCTTGACTTCTTCTTGCAGATTGTTAGCCTTGCTGAGTAGCTTCTCGAAGGATTTGATGGTGAGTCCTTTAAGCATGAAAGCTACTGGCCCATGTATGCTCTTGAGTAAAATCTCAATTGCGTGGTGTTCTTGTAACTGGGGTTCACACTTCATGCTAAGGTTTCTCCATCTCAAAATATAGTCCACTAAAGTCTCGTTGGATTTCTGCTTTTCTGTCACAAGTGGAAACGTGGTGCTGTGCTCCAGCAAACCTCTTCACGAACAACTGTTCTAACTCGGAGAATGTTTTCACTGATCCGTTGGTGACTGATTTACTGGGCAACTCGGTATACCAATCAAAAGCTATCCCTGATAAACTGCTGACAAACTGACGGAAAAACAACGCTTGACTACCCCCGGTATTGCCACAACTTGCTCGAAAATGCGCTATATGCTGCCTGGGATTTCCAGTCCCATCAAATATCTTAAAGTTCGGTGACACAAAACCTTTAGGGTAGGGTATGGCATCGAATTCCTCCGGATAGGGTCTACCCTTTAAAACCAATGCATCACCCTTAGACTGGGTTAAGGCCTCCCGAACCTGTTCAACCATTTGTTTAAATTCATTTTCTGGTATGACGCTTTGGACAGATTATTTCTTCGGTTGTTCATCAGAGGTGAATTTTTTTTTCTTTCATCTGCAATATGAATGATTTCTGGTTGGTTCATCTCTGGAAGTGTCATCTGCGGTGATTGTGACTGTTTTGCATTGCAATCACGGTGGTCGTCAATTCTTCGATTTTCTTTTCGAGACAATTGATCTGTTCGTCACTTTGTTGGGTAGCCCCTTGCCTCTCATCCGCGGCGTTCTCCACACCAGAAGATGGAGCGTCGCGCGCAAATAACTCGGCTTGGGTCTCGATGACATTGATTTCTGCTAATCTTTCGTTCATGCAATCCGACACATCATAATTTTCATCATTTATATCATTTCTTTGTTCTTCAGATAATCGTGCAAAATTGGCTCGGAGTCTCTCCAACTTAGCGTTAATTGAGTTTCCTTGGATCAATTACCGACTCTTGTATCATCTTAAGATCTGGAGGATTTTGCTGAACATCCTCTACTTGCTCATTCACCCCATTATCAATTGCTGTGACAACGCTGAATATTTCAGATCTCTGTTTTATTCCACAAGTCTGCGTCACGGGCTTAACAGAAGGTACTGGTGCAGCAACCTTAGGTACCCATACCTTCTTTTCCGACGTTGATGCCTTAAGATGGAGCTTCTCGGTAGAAGCATCGGTATGTCGAAGAGAAGCATGCTCCCTACGGTGCAGACCAAGTACGTCATCGAATCCCGCTCCAAATTTGATCTTAGGGGCAATATTGCGGGCCTCTCGGCCGGTGGGTAGGTTGCAAGAGAAAGTAAGAGTTTATGTGGACGACGGTAGCAGCTTCAAAAGAAAGCTCTGAGGGTCAGTATCGGCCAATACCTTATCATTTTAGTGCGGACACTAAAAAAAAACAAAAGTCGTTCTGTGAACTGGGTACACATTTTCTTTATTATCAATTGTTTTTATCTCGTGAATTTTAAGATGTATTTTTCAAACTTATCATTTGCTTAACAATTATAATATTAAGATATTTAATTAAATTAAACAAACGATTAAAAGGCGAAACAATTGGCTCAATTTTGCAAGTAGCAAACTAAACCAAAAGATACGAGGAAAAGACAAAACCGAGGACCCAGTGCGGGCCCTACACAACGTACAACGTCCAGGTGGAGCTAGTCCACCAACACACCTATCGGGGGTCCGACCCCACCTTTCTCTGTAGCCGGGCCCCTGGCGGCCCTCTGAATCTTCCGACTATGATTCCTTCTTTGTGACCTAGTCGGCGGCGTGGTCCTTGAACTGGAACCAGTCTCGAAAACTGACAGCGAGACAAGAAATGCATCGACTGAATCTTCTTCAATTAAAACTTCCTTTCCTTTAGCAAAAGGCACGACAGACACAGTGACAGTGAATCCAGCGGCAGTAGGTGTAACCACTCTCGAACGGACAGATGAAGGAACGACTGACTTAACGGATGTTGGAGCGGTGACGGACTTCGTTCTCTTATAAGAAGGAAAGTCCTGGGGACAATTCAAGTCAAACCCGACGGAAGGCTCTTGAACTTTAGGAGGAGCAACCTTCATGACGACGAATGGAGCCT
>NW_018220216.1:0-3250 GCF_001263595.1 Phalaenopsis equestris
TTTAGGATACGGTGATTCACACTCTGCCCTTATGGATTGGTTAGGCTTTTGAAGCATTGTGTGGACCCTATGAGTCGACCTAGTTGTTTAACGAACCATGATTGTTATGAGTCACTACCCATTTGGGATATGAGAGGCTCACTTTCTGCCATATGGCTTAACGAGGCTTTGAAAGCGTCGATATGCTCCTACGAGATAACCATCCTTTGTGACACCCTTTACTAGTCGTCACATGAACGTAAGCAAGATTTTTTTAATTGAGGGTATTCTTGGGCATTCCCCAGTATATAATTAAACAATGGGATACAACCTTTGGGAGTTGCTTTTGACCCCAGAATAACCAATCTTGAGTCTATGGTTATGGGTTGTATTTGTATGGTCTTCTTCATGGGGATGTTCCAAAGCATTTTCGATCTAATCCCGTTTTGGATGTACGCTTTTGGACTATCACGCAAAGTTCACTTTATGAAAGTTTTCCACGTCCTTTTTCTTGTTTGTCTATCTTCTTTGTATGTTTCTTTTTTTTTCCAATTTTTCTCTTCTCCAGATCATCTATATGATTTGTAAGTGTGATTTACTCAAACAAAGAAAATCATACGACAATAGATACACTTGCAACTCCAAAAAAAAGGAACGAAAACAAGCACGTGAACATATATTATGTGTTTAGCTATGAATTTTCGTGAATTTAGATTAATATTGGTTATGTTATGGTTTTTTTCATTATTGGTACTCTTTTGTGATATAGATTCTTAGTTTTTATGATGGATTAGTAAATCGTTATGCTATCAGTACTTGTTGTGTGCAAGTTGTGAAGATCTAATTGTTCTTTTATTTATTTTTTTCTTTGATACAGATTTGTGTCGCCTTCGTTATTTTTTACGCTCCTTGATACTGTTCAACGCTAGGACAATGCAAATATGCATCCACGAATTGTCAACATAAATTCCAACTAACGCAAAAAAAAAGCATTTGACTTTTTTTAGGCTAATTATTTTCTCGACCCCGATTTTAACGTCTACTATATATAGACGATGCAAATTTTTAGCGTCGAATTTGTCTGATGCTTAATATCATAAGTCATGTAGATCTGATGCTTAATGCCATAAGTCCTGTAGATTCTTTTTATGTTTGTTTTTTTATATTATTATTTTTTTTCTGTTGTTTGTATTTATTTTCTCCTTTTTTATATTTATTTTTTAATCTTCACTTGTTCCTTTTTTTGTTCTTTTGTATTAGTGTAGACATCTCAAGAGAATAAAATGTGTTTTTCCTAGAGAAATAATGTTGTATCTGATCTCATGAATAAAGAATCGTTGAAAGTTTTCCTTCATGTAATATTTATTCCTTCGTGTGAGTACTTAATCAAAGATAGCCTGGTACCGGAGGAATAAATCATCATATTTTAATGTATTAATGGTCCGTGAAATTATTCCATACGGACATGCGGTGGTGTCTGAACTCCACCGTTGATCATAACATTTAAAAAAAAAATTAAAATGGGCCCACCGAAATACATCTTCGTTGTGATCAACGGTGGAGATCGGATACCGCATACATTTCTGCATGCGGTGTGCGTATGAAATAATTTCTCGTGAAGAAGAGCGTTCAATCATTTCTTAATTCAAATAGGCGATTTCGCCTCTATCTTAAGTTCCAATCCATGAAAAAGTACAGATGAATTTAAGGCACCATCATCTTGTTAGAGATAAGTATGTTGTTAGTAATCTTATTATCATTTAATTCTCGAACACAACAATTACCAAAAATCTATTGATTTGATTGAAATGCTACTTTTGTTTGATTAACTATTTTTAATTTTAAAGTATTAGTTCTTAATAAAACTCATAATTTTAGAATAAATAATTGGGAAATTCTCTCATTAACATTAAAATAATAAATAAAATTTGACATATAATTTCCTTAAAAAAAAAGAAAAAAAAAAGTAGAGAGGATGAAAATGCTGATTATTTGCGTATTAAAAAATTCACAATGCCAACTGTTGTATAACAATAATAATTTCAGGGCCATCTGTTAGAAAATTCATGTTTCAACTTTATACACAAATTAAGAAGAAAAGTACATAATAGCTAAGATCTTTTAAATTCATGATTTTTACATATGTAAAATAAAGTGACGCATACCTGTATTCATGATGAACAAATTTGATCTTGAAAGATATGAAGTTTCTCTCCCTTATCCCTTAAAACTTTCTGTACTTTTTGATGGAGAGAAATATACAAGGTGTGTTGGGTAGAGAGAGGACCCATTCTCAAATTCATGCTCTATTTAACCACCATCCATCAAGGGGGTTACTAACCAATAGGATTTATGATAATTTAAGGCACCATCATCTTGTTAGAGATAAATATGTTGTTAGATTAACCTTTTTTAATTTTAAAATATTAGTTCTTAATAAAACTCATAATTGGGAAATTCTCTCATGATTCGTGCTCCCAAGCTAATTCATTAACATTTAAATCATAATAAATTTCCTTATTGTAAAAAATATTAAATAAAATTTGACACATAATTTCCTTAAAAAAAAAAAAAAAAAGTCATGATGAAGATGTTGATTATTTGCTTATTAAAAAATTCACAATGCCAACTGTTGTATTATTAAATTAAAAAAAAAAAAACTAATTTCAGGGCCATTAATAACCTCTTCCTCCCAAACTCCACTTACTCTCCCACATAAATAAGGAAACAAATTAGACGACCGGAACATGTACTTCATCCCCCCACAAATATTTTCATGGAATGTGTCCATATAATCAATATTTGGAATATTTTCTTTAGGGAAATGTGTGAAATTAAACTTTAGTGGATGATTATTTTTGTCTTTTTGTTGGGATTGATAAGGTTTTATGGCGGGTGGAGGATGAAGATGTTGGTTTAGAAGTTAGAAACATTATATAATTAGAGAAAATTACATACAGAGCACAAAGAACAATGCTATTTACAAATCAAGGAACCAGATGAATTTTTGAATTATGAATCGATGCATTTACGTGTGCCACGATCAAACTATTATAAATTTGATAATAATTAAAAATATGGGTTGAGGTTTTATCATGACATTTGATATTTGAGAGAATTTAAAAGTGAATGAAAAATGGTGCTTCTTCTATAAATAATATTGTTTCGGGTGTCCTGTATGGAATCGCCCTTCATAATTATTATCTTTTTATATTTTATTTCAGATTCTTAAAAATTGCTCTTCCTTTTGTGTAAATAAGAAAAAAAAAAA
>NW_018220216.1:5207-8358 GCF_001263595.1 Phalaenopsis equestris
TTGATTATGTGATATTTATTGATATACTCAATTTGTAAATATTTCTATTTAGGTCAATCGGATGGACAAGAGAAACAACAAATTTGTTGTGGCTCAGGAGCAAGTGCTGAATTGAAGACCAATTTTAATTCAATGGATGTTCAGAGTTTTGATTTTAAAGATCAAAATGGAAGCAATGCTAATGATTTGGTAATCTTTCCCGAAGAGAGTCATTCAACCGAAACAGTTGAAAATACTTTCGAATTTGTTGACTTAGATTACCCAGAAGAACTTCATGCAATACTCATGGAGGTAAATAATTCTTCTTTGAATTACAATATTTAGTACACAATTATTCAATCTTTAAAAAATTTGACTTGTAAATATTAAATTTAGAGAAATCATATTTTTAGAATTAAGATTTGCTTTGATGATATTTGAGGAATATTGAGATTTTTAAGTTGTTGATAATTAAATCATATTTTCAAGTCTATATATAATATTTCAATTATTAAATCATACTTTCAAGTCTTATCTAACTTTCAATATTTCAGTTTCAACTCTAAAAATAAGTGCTCGTGGAAGAACTCTCAAATTTCAAGGTATATTTCTTTCTTGTCTTTCATTCTTTTTTTTTTCTCTCTTAAAATAGTTTTATTTTCCTAATTATTAGGATTAACTTAATCTTGGTTGGTAAATTTCATTGCTAAAATTGAATTAGCCTTCACATTTTGAAGTGTAAATTAATGATTTTAGGTTTATTAATATTTTGTTCTAACATATTTTTCTTTTGTTTATATCATGAACAGGAATATCTACAAAGTTTCGTTGTTTCAAGCTTGTACATATTTTTTTGATATCTTTTTATCTTAACCAAAATAGTCATGTTTGTTGGAGTCATTTCAAAGTTATAGCTCGTAGAGTAATAACTTCATATATTGAGCTTTTCTTTGTTACAAAATTACTTCTTTTTTTTCTAGTGAACTTGTTTTTATTTTGAGCTTCTATAAAAATCAATCTCTTGTATATCATAGCAATAATTTCCTTAATAAAAAAATAAATTTTGATGTATATCTGAGCTTTTTTTTTGTGAGAAATGAAGAATTACTAATTATCCTTTAAGAATTTACATCTTTAATTAGTCATAATTCTCTTGTATTAACTACACAGTTGTCGAAATGAGAAGAAAAATGAGTTAATATTTGGGTCCTATGTACACAAATAATGAGATGAAAAATCAATTTCTTGCATCTTAATAGTGCTGAGTCTGGTTATTTTTTTTTTGAAAATAACTCGAGCATTTACTTTATTTTTTAATTTGTTTAATAATTTTATTATTTAATTGATTTAAAGCCATGCAATTTTAATTAATTTTAAGTAGGTATGTGTACGATAGTAATGATTAAAACATGCAGCCTCATCACTTAGTATATAATATACTCGTACATTTGCATCACTTACATAATTCACCAAATACTTTCTTTTATATTATTGTGAAGTTCAATTGTAATAAAAATAAATTAAAAATTTAAACTACTATTTTGGTATTCAATCAATGTTTTCAATATACTTTTACTTGAAATTCAAATTAAAAAAAATTAATTTAAAAAAGAACATATAATTTATTATATATTTGATGATTTTCATATACTAAATTTTTTCCTAAAAAATCATTATTGTTATGTAAATTTTCTTAATTTTAAGATCAAATTCCGTGATTTTGATGACTAAAATACTGTGAAAGAAAGTTATGTATGAATCAATCAACAAATTATATTTTTTCGGGGCATGAGAAAAATAGGGGAATGCTGCGTCTCAAGTTTGTCAATTTATCAAATAATGTCACACATCAGGTGAGAGAGGTGTGTGACTCGAGTGTTTGAAAGCACTTAGTAAGCATTTACTTTTTTTTTTTTAATTTTTGAAATTTTGAGGGTCACATCATAACAACGATCGAAAGTATACGCAGTATAAAAGAAGGAATCACTCAAATCTAGTGAGTAAGGTTTGAGTCTAATCATAAATTCAACTGACTTAAAATTGTTTGGCTTGAATCCGACTCAAATATAAAACGGGTCAGAAAGTTCTACTTGAATCTGACCTGCCTTCAACCTACCAGTCTACACCCAACTCATATTACGAATTTTAACATAAGATATAACGGCTTTCCAAATCAATTTCGTGTCGAATTCGGGTCAATATCAAGTCCATTTCAAATCAACAAGTCGATTTGAATTCACTAAAAATGAAAGCATCATTTGATTTAGCTTTTTCTTTCACGTTGTTTTTCCTTTTAACACAATACTGAGTTGGATAAATGTTTTTTTTTTTTACAAAATCATAACATAAAAAGATTTTTCTTTTTTTCTTAAGACATTTACATAACCACAAAAGTTAAGATGACATATATGTAAAAATTGAAGTATGAATGTTAGATATGCAAATACATAGACATTAAATGTGTGTTTGGGGCAGCTTGTGCTTTTCAGGATAAGCAGATTTTCTTGAAACGCGGCCAGTGGATCGACCGCGGGGTTGGACCCGCGGCCTACGTTTAGTGTAAATTGGAACTGTATTTCGGATAAGCAGACAAAACGCGCGAACCAATCTGTACTGTGGCATTTTCAAAAATACCCCCGCACATATAAGCTGCCCCAAACGGGCCCAGTGGTATGTATGTTTAGGTGAACGGAGGAGACCTGACAGAGAGCTGAGTGGTTATTCAGTCAATTAGTTGGCTTCACCATCGCCGGAATACAGAGCAGCTGCAAATCCTAAAAATCAAAACTTTTATTTGCTTGAGAGGGGTAGAGAGAAGAACATAAAATATAATTTAAAGAAAAAGTCTATTTCTTACGGTTTGGGACGAACATTAAACAGAGAGCATCATCGTCGTCTGTTAAAATAGATAATTTGGCAATCTTAAAAATGCGATTTTTAGGACGTGCAGCATATGTAATCACCGAAAGATTGGATTTTTATAAGTTGAATGGGGAAGAACAGAAAATAAAAGAAGAATAGAACGACTGCAAATCTAAATGATCGGAGTTTCACAGTATAAACTGGAAAAAATATTACATCAGTACTACACACGTTGACAATGAAATCACGCCACGATACCCCACGTGACGCAAAAAAAAAAACGGCACAGTAACACGGGGAATATCCCCCC
>NW_018220216.1:8407-9884 GCF_001263595.1 Phalaenopsis equestris
GAATATTCCTGGTGTTATAATAACACAATAACACACAGTAACACAAGAATAACACGGGAGAGAATATTCCCCCGTGTTACTTGCCGTTATTTTCTCTGTCGGGAATATTTTTCGTGTTATTCAAGTGTTATTGTGTGTTATTCATGTGTTATTGTATTCTGAGAATATTCTTGACGTTATAATAACACAATAACACATCAATAACACATGAATAACATGCAATAACACATGAATAACGCGCAATAACACATGAATAACACATGAGAGAATATTCCTCGTGTTACTGCGCCGTTTTTTTTTGCTCTGCCGCGCGAGATGTCGTGGCGTGTTTTGATTGGCTACGCACTTTATTTTTAGGTGCGTAGTACTGATGTAATATTTTTTCTATAAACTGAGGAAGAAAATGAAACGGGCGTCAATGGCGGCAGAGAAGGCGGAGAGAGGAGAGCTGAAGGGAGCATGAGTCGTGACGGTCCGCAAAGCCACTTAGGGTCTGTTTGGGGCAGCTGCAGCTTATCCAGCTTCTGCTGATAAGCAGCTTATCCTGATAATCTGCAGATGATCAGCTGATCCGGTGTCTGGTTGTTTGGTTGGCGCTTATGAAAAATAGCTGATTCTGAAAAATTGACCATTCTGCCCCTGTTCTGAATAAGCAGTCTGGCTGTTTGGTTAGTGCGTTTTATAAACAGCTTATTGATAAATGACCAATCTGTCATTGTCCTGGATAAGTTGTTTAGTTGTTTGGTTCGTGTGTTTTGTAATGAACTTATTTGATATTTTTTTTACAAATTTACCAATAATATTAATGCAATCATAAAGAGGAGAATGTGAAGATTGAAAAACATGAAAATACAAAATATTCTAAAAATAAAAGTTTAAATATTAAGACATGAAAATACAAAATATTTATATCACTAAAATATTTCAGATCACATCACAAAAACACAGTTACCTAAACAAATGTGAAATACACTTTAACCCACTAATATGTACTATAATGAGACTCAACAAAGAAGAAAAAATAACATGTCAAAATTACAGAGAAAAAAATAATGATGTTGACTTTAACATGTAGCAGCATATCACGGTCCATTCCGCCCTGCTCTGACACCCCAGAACCCTGAACGAGTCTATCCGAGTGGGATACTGCAGAAATGGAAGCACTCAAATCAGAAGCGGTGTTCTTAAATTTTGGTACCCACGAACTCTAACCAGCATTGTCAAGTTGAGCTATCATAGAAACAGACGTAGTGTCGGCCCACCTAAAGAAAGTGCAGTACTCCTGTTCTCGTCCCCACCGTGGACACCTGTAAAATTGCTCCCATAGCTATGTGGCTGGCGTGATGTGAGTAGCAAGGTCGGTAGCCCGCACCGGCACATCACCTGTCCGGATTTCTCTGAATATTTGGAACTCATTTAGCCCACATCGGCACATCATTTGGCCCGACTTCCCTGAATATCTCGAGCTCATTGTCCT
>NW_018220217.1:0-419 GCF_001263595.1 Phalaenopsis equestris
CAGTGACGAAAGGGATGGGCATGCCGTGGAGGCAGCGACCCGAAGGTGTGCCGTGAAGACAGTGACCAAAAGGGATAGGCTTGTCGTGGAGTCAGTAGCCCGAAGAGAGGTGGACCGTAGCGGCAACGACCGCCCGAAGGTGTGCCGTGAAGACAGTGACCAAAAGTGATGGGCGTGCCGTGGAGGCAGTGGCCCGAAGAAAGGCGTATCGTAGCAGTAGGGACCAAAAGTGATGGGCGTACTGTGGAGGCAGTGGCCCAAAGAAAGGTGTATCGTAGCAGCAGGGACCAAAAGTGATGGGTGTGCTGTGGAGGCAGTGGCCAGAATAAAGGTGTACATTAGCAACAGTGACCAAAAGTGACGGGCGTGCTGTGGAGGCAGTGGCCCGAGGAAAGGGGGACCGTAGGAGCAGGGAACAC
>NW_018220217.1:4450-4951 GCF_001263595.1 Phalaenopsis equestris
ATATATATATATATATATATATGCAGAAGCATGAGGAGATGCCTAATTAAAAATTGGTTTCACTTGAATCAACTTATTGAAAAAGACTTGAACACATTTCTAAACTTTTTATTTGAATGTTAACTTTATTATTAATAAAGTTTTATGAAGTTCTTTTTCATATGAATTTGCCAAGTGACTTTAATACAACAAATTGCAATTTTTCTTGAAAGAAATAGAGGATCAGAAACCTTAGACTTAAATATTGAATATCTTTACACCTTTAGTATTAACTGGAGTTGTTTTGAGTTTTTCTTAAGTTATACTTTTATATTTGGAAAACTCAAATATGAAAGTCTAAAAGTTAAGGTCTTTATCATAAGTCATATTTTTGTATGTAGTAAAGGAGTTACTTGAAGACAAGTAACATGTAAGTTTGGGGGATTTTAATACACCAAAAATATATGCATTTTTAGACCCATATTTTATACCTATTTTTGATGATATTGCACTTTAATGGAA
>NW_018220217.1:4974-10563 GCF_001263595.1 Phalaenopsis equestris
GTTGTTGATTTTTAGGGCTTAAAGCAAAAAAAAAGCAAAAATGATGAAATTTCGAGTCAAAATGACTTTTTTAAAAAAATGCCCAGCGCCGGCAGCAGAACAAATTTAATACGAAGATTTTTTACTCAACACCGACGGTGCCAAATCTGCGTCGATGGCACCAAATCAGCGCTAACGGCACCAAAGGCGGTGCAGATCCCATTTCTAGAAGGTTCGATGTATTTGGACAATTTTTGAAGAGCTTTTGGAGGCAACTCTTAGAGAACCAACCTTGGGCTCTATTTAGGGCCGAATTTCATAAGAAAAAGGGACTCCTCTACATTTTTCCCCACTCCTCTATGTTTTTCGCCGCTCCTCTACATTTTTCACTCCTCTACTTTCATTTTTTACCACCACATCATTCCATTCCACTTCCATATTGGAGTCAATTAGGAATTTTGCTTTGATAGTTTAGAGTTTTTGTCGTGAGATTCAGTGTTGTGAAACTTTCTGTAAGAGTGTTGGAGAAGGAGAAAAATTGAGAGATATCTTCTTCCTATTTTTCTAAGGAATGGCTAAAAAGGATTTGCTTTGAGATAGACTTTTCAGATAAGTATTGTTTGTTTATCACTATTGTATGAAGTTTTTTTTATATATGAAATTTGTGTTTTGTTATTTCTTTCTCATGAAGTCTTAGTAGTTCCCTCTATCTTTCTCCCTACTCTGAGCTATGGTGAAATGAAGAGATAATATGAATGTGCCAATATTAAATTGTAAAATAAATTGTGATGATTTTTCAACTTCGAACTTAATTTACTTTTTGATCTGGCCAACTGAATTGTTAAAATGTGTTGTGAAACAAATGATCCGAGAAATGGAGTATGAGTTCTACAACAGAGTAAGGATCATATTTGATTCCATGAAGGAAAACACCTTTTATGGAATTAAGTGCAAATAAATAGGGAAATATTCTTTATTGGATGTAGAATTGGAGAACCTTTAGGGTGACAGACTACAATCTTCAATTCAGTCTTAGTGATTAAAAACTAAAGCGAGAGCTAGCCTTCAGGTGAAGGGAAGTGGGAGCTCTGGAGTGGGAGCCGGTATCCTCCATTTTACCATAGCCTCATTGTAGTGGAAATGATGTTTTTTCACATAAGAATCTCATTTACATAAACATAGTTAATAGATTAGCATTTACTATTTTAAATTTTGCATATTTGATTTGATAATAGTTTAGAAATTTAATTTTGTTTACTTCTCAACAATTGAAATTAGTGACAGTGATTTCAATTGACTTTTTGTGAATTTCCTAGCAAATTTGTCATTTCCAATTTAAACCTTCTGTAGGATCGATAATACTTGGGGCTTAAATAGAAAGTCCATTATTACTTGATAACAATACGTATACTTGCGTAGAATTTAAATATTAATTGGTTATATTTAATTAAATTTTACATAATATATCGTAACAAAAAAGTCAGATCAGCATTCACATAGTGGTTGATCCGATCGTACATCGACTCATATTCATCCTTCTCTACGTCTTCCAAAGAGATCTCGTTTTACGGTTTCTTCTATTTTATCATCATCATTTCTTCCTCGGTACTTTCTTCACAGAGCTTTCTTCCATGTCGATGTTGATGGTAGGCCTAGTCTGTTCAACAATCGTGTTGGTTCTTCCTCGTCTACATTCCAGACCTCGATCTTGTGTGTATGGGCTTAGAGAACCTCAGCCACCTCATTATGAAGAGATGATAGCAGATTGTCTAAGAGGAGTTGAATGACTTCTTCTTTGTGACTCTTCTGAGTCTTCTACTTCATTTAATACAATTTCATGAGAAAAGACGGGCGGCATCTTCATGAACGCCCACTTCATGAACTGAAAACTGTTGTAAATCCCCTTTAATACAATGTTCTTGTCCTTTTTTGAAATACTTGATGCATTGATGTAAGGATGACAGAACCATATTATGCTCTTGAATCCATGGTCTTTCGAGTAGAACATTGAAAGAAGTATCTACATCGATGATATGGAATTTTGCGGTTGTTACTAGTTCTCCAACTTTCATTAACAATGTAATCGATCCAAGGGTTATTTCTCCTTTCTAATTAAATCCTTTTAACATCATTTTATCAGTTGTGAGCTCTTGAACTTAAATTTGAGCTTAAATATCCAAATATGCTAATGTCCGCAGACTCATTAAGTTAAGTGATGCTCCTGGATCTACCAAAACTCTGGAAAACACGAATCTGTCCGTGAATCTGCCGATGTTGACGGAGATGTAGAATGGTTGACTGTGGTGGGTGGTACCGAGCAACAAGTCTTCATATATGAAGGTTATCCCAGGTTGTTCTTTCAATGAGCAAACTTAATTCGAGGATGTGCTAGCTAACTGTGCTACACAAATCTCTGGGTCAAGTAAAGCTGTAACCAGAGACTCTTATCTCCTTTGACAGGATTAGAGCATCATAAATTCTTAGTTTTGCCGGCAAACTCCTAAGATGAGCTAGCACATTATAATCAACTTTGTATAATCCTCTAATTTTCACTTGACTTTATGCCTCTTCCACTGGCGAAAGTGGAGGTAGCTTTTCTTGAGTGACTATTTGTTTTTCTTTATCCACTAGAGCTATTCTTGGAGGTAATACTTTCTCACTTATTAGATTTACTTCTATGATTTCTTCTTCTTCTTGAAATGTGGTAAGGAGTTGTAGGCAAATATTTTGGTGTCTCTTCTTCATCGGAGAGATCCAAGTAGATCCAAGTTGATGGTCAGTGGTGCACCGTGGCACTCAAGGACTAGTCCCTCACTCCCGGTGCTATTGTAACCGGTATTGTCAACATCTTATTCATTCCCATTAACGGGTTTATTGGACTCAAGTACGATTTGAGGATTAGTTTGAGAAACAAGATTAGAGTTAGTTTGAACAAAATCAGTTACATTATCATTAGATACAATCAAAATGTACCCAAAATCATAATCATTATATTCATAATACCCGGTGGGGCAAAAAGATAATCATACATGGTCAGGGGTTCAAGAATTTTCTTCCCCAAATCCAAGAATGCCAATCTAACAGAGGCAGTCCTTATCCTACCCTCGCACTATCAGTCTTCACAACGTCGCTCTTTTCTTTCTCTTCTGGTTGCGGTGATTTCTCTGACAAAATTTCTAACGTTGGCTAAGCAGGCTGTTGACTCTGAATGGCTGTCTGAGCTGAAGTAGTCTGAATCTGATCTAGTATCTTTTCTGATGACTTGCTCTAGACTATGATCCATCCATCTTTTTCTTCATATGAATCTACTGGAAAGATTGGCTCTGCCGAAATCATATTCCTAAAAACTTTCTCATGTTCTTTTAAATATTCATTTGAGATTGTTATATTACCTTCTTTGTAATTCCTCTCGAGTCAATCCTTGAAATTGAAACAGCCCTTTATTATATGTCCCAACATCCTGTGGTCAGGACAAAAATTGGGATACTCCTTTTTGTTAATTTTGTCTGACTTCTTTGGTTCTGGTAATCTGAACTCTTGCTTTTTCAATAAATTTTTGAACATTTTCAATTCAGCCACATATTTGAAAGAATACACTCCTCTCTTTCATTCTGCAAGAGTTGGACTCGGTCCTCCCTATTATGATTGTTGGCTGGATTGGCCATACAGTTGTATTTGTTGTCGAGCATGCTGTAACGGTTGCTGAGAATTTTGGTGAGAATGTTCTGCCTGTATCTTTATTAGTTGTTTTCCCTTATCGACTGTTGCCACTGTTCTGGACTTCTTTTTGAATGCTCTAGTTTTCTTGGATTTCTCAGCTCTCTCTTAAGCATCCATATGTTTAACTTCCTCCTGTAAATTGTTGGCTTTGCTTAGCAGTTTCTCGAAGGACTTGATGGTGATTCCCTTGAGCATGAATGCTACTAGCCCATGTATGCTTTTGACTAGGATCTCAATCGCATGTTGTTCCTGTAGTTTAGATTCACATTTCATTCTAAGGTTTCTCCACCTCAAGATGTAATTCACTAAAGTCTCGTTTGCTTCTCCACCACGAGATTTCCAATAGAAACATGATGTTGTGCTCCAGCAAACATCTTCACAAATAGTTGTTCTAACTCGGCAAATGTCTTGACTGATTCATTGGGTAACTCGACATACCAATCAAAAGCAATCCCTGATAAGCTGCTGACGAACTATCTGAAGAGTAAGATTTCATTTCCTTCTGTGTTGCCACAACAGGCTTGAAAATGTGCTATATGTTGTCTGAGATTTATGGTCCCGTCGAATGTCTTAAAGTTCGGTGACACAAAACCCTTAGGGTAGGGTACGTCATCAAACTCCTCCAGGTAAGGTCTACCCCTCAAATCAATGCACCTCCCTCAGATTGGGTTAGGGCCTCCCAAACTTATTGTTCAACCAATTGTTTAATATCCTTTTTTGGTATGGTACTTGGTGAGGAATCTTTCTTTTGCTGCTCTTCTCTATTAGTGGAGGCAACTTCTCTTTGTTCATCGGTAAAATGGATTATTTTAGGCTGGTGAACCCCTGGAAAAGTGACTTGCTGTGATTGGGATTCTCCATTAACTATAGCCATGGCAGCCATTTAATTCATTCTCTTTTCCATTTGACTAATTTTTTAATCTATTAAGAAAATAACCCTATGCAAATCATCCGCGACATTCCCTTCGACAGGATTTTGTGCATCACACACAGATGAGGTAACTCTGGTCTCAATGATATTAACATCCATGAAGACTTATCGTGATAATTGTTGAAATCAAAATCCTCGTCATCATCTTCAATGGTCGCACCATGTTCTTTGGCTTACTCGAAAATCTCAGCTTTGAGCTTTTTGACTTTCTCTTCAATTATTGTTTCTCGAATCATTTTTGAGATCTGGAGGATTTTCCTGAATATCCTCTTGTTTATCAAATCTTGGAGCATAGCTGCAATGCTATTGAATTCTTTAGACTTTTGCTTCATTCCATCATTCTTCCCTCTGGGCTCACTAGACTGTATTGGTTTGGCAAATTTGCATACCCACACCTTCTTTCTCGATGATGATGACTTGAGACGTGGTGTCTCAATAGAGGCATCGACATGTTGGAGAGAGGCATGCTCCCCGTAGTGTGAACCAAGCACAATATCGTGTAATTTCTTTATCTTTTGCCTTTTCGATGCATTCTTATGGGTAACAACTAGTTGAGTCCTTAGACCCAGTCGTGACTTAACTGGTCCACGTCCTGCAGACCTTCGAGCGGCAGAGGTTACAAAATATGTAGTGGTAACGGTAGTATCAATTTGACTTCCTAGATGGAACCTGATGGAAATACGTGTTGGTGAAGCTTTAATTTACTTGTGGGACTGTCAGGTAGTCCTAGCATCCTTCAAAATTTCTCTCTTCATTTAAAAAGATACTGCACATCCCTCTCATTTAAGCAGTTCGACCATCAAACATCCTTCTTTAGTGGCCAATATCTGGAACACTGTGCGGACTTTAGTGATAGGAGTGGGCTTCTTCCTCTCCTCAGTACATCCATGAAGTGATGGTAAGGTAGAAACAATCTCTTGAATACTCTCGTGTTCATTAGTATTCACCAGTGGGTGAAA
>NW_018220217.1:11985-14124 GCF_001263595.1 Phalaenopsis equestris
TTTTAACGGAAAAAAAAAAAAAAAATCGTTCTTTTATCGCAGGGGTGGTTTTGTTTGATGTGTTGGAACGTAAGGGGTGGTATTGATTTATATGTAAAGGCATAAAAAAAGAAGAAAATTGTCATTTTTAATTATAATAATTGAAAATTACAGAAATTTATTTATATATATATATTTATGCATTTATTTATCTTTAAAATACTTTTTCTTATTATTATTTTATTTTTTTATAAATAGAAAAAAATATTTAAGGTGTGAAATAAGTAAATGCATAAAGATTATTAATATTTATTATTTTTTTATTAAATATATCACGGATGTTAATTTATCAAAAGTATTTTTTTATTTAATATTGATGGTGATTAATGGAACAATTTTTTTTTTTATGAAAAATAGTTATTTAATGTGGGGCCCAATAGTGTGCTTTTTGAGGATAGGTTTGTTGCGCTTTTGGAAGGGTGGGGCCGGTTTTGGTGCCTTATCTTGAATCCGATTGGTTGGAGGGCGAGGTTAATCTGTTGGGGAGGAAGGAGATTGGATGGGAGAAGGGAAGCAGAGATTTCGGGTGGGGCCCACGGGTGAAAAGAGCACGGGTAGATGGGCTACGCGTCAACGTTGGGTGGGGCCCTCGAGGCTTTTCGCTCCTACGTAGATGACTGTTATATGATGCAGTACAAATTTATTTTAATCTGTTGCGTAGCATCTGTTTGGGGCGCTTATAAGTGTAGAGATATTTTTGGAAATACTGTGGTATTATTTGGATCGCACGTTTTGTCCGTTTATCGAACCCCGCAGTTGACCTGTGGATCGCGTTTTAGGACAAGTTACTTATTCTGAAACGCAAAAGCTGCCCCAAAATATAAATCATTCATTCACGAAAATGTTAAGGGGGCTTACATTTATGCCACCCAAATCTTATATATTTAAGTATCTAACACCTAAATTTTCATATTTACATGCTTATCACTCATTTCTTCACATTACAAATACTATAACTACTAATTTTTTTAAAGTTGAAATAAACTTTAATATTCGTGAATAGGCTTGTAACAACAGGATGTTATTAATGTAAATATTAGACTTTAGGTGGTATATATGTAAATACATATGAATAATGTGGAGTGTATTAAAATTTCTAATTGCTAATTTATTAAAATAAGATTATTTTTGAAGGGTAATAACATAATTCATCCAAGATTAATAGAATATCAAATTTTTAAGTAAGAAGTTGATGTAATGGCAAAATATTATTATATATATATATATATATATATATATATATATATTTTTAGGAATTATAACATTCTTGTAAAAAAAGTAGGAAGTACAAGTTTAAGGCATGTCTACCTAATCCTATGCCACATCGTAGTGGGTCCTAGTTATTTAAGGGTATAGATGGTTTCTTAAGCAAGGCATAATGAGTTCTAAGCGTCCTTCAAGGTATCCAAAAGAGTATGAGAAAGGTCCTGGAACTGGGCCTCGGGCATCTCACAATCTTTTGGAAAAGTCTTGAGCTCATTCAAACTCATTAGGTTGCTTAATAACTCATCCTTGTCATACCCTTATGCTCAATGAATTGATGTTTTGACTAACCCTAAGGATGGGGTAATTATCACTTGATGTTTTATTTATAAATTATATAGGTAAAGACCCTTATGGGCAGTTTGGTCTAATTAAGAAACTTAGCTTATTTTAAAGATGGGCTTGTAGGGTTTTAAAATGGTTTTAAATTAGTTATAGATTATTTCCTAATTCAGTAAACAAAAGTTTTAATAAGCCTAGTTCACTACTAAACCCTTAAAAATTAATGGGTAAATTTGTAATTTTAGAAAAAAAATTAAATGTTTATACTTTTAATCCTTATTAAGAATCATAAATCATTTCAAAACCATTAATTGGGGCTTAAAATCAGTAAGTTATGATCTTCCACAAATTTATCCTTTATAAGACCAAAGTGAGGTTGGTTACTACCATTTATATCTTTCATATTTCAATCATCAAAACATATCAATATTTGTTGCTCATTTAGCCCTTTGATTAAGCCTAAATATTAGTAAAGCCTTAAATTCCAAAATTACCCTTTTTCCCCTGAGGCCTTAGTACCCAATAGTTCATTAAATTAGACTCAAATAGCTTAAA
>NW_018220218.1:0-902 GCF_001263595.1 Phalaenopsis equestris
TACTTGATAATGATGTGTATACTTGCGTAGTATCCGAATATTACTATATATAAATTAAAAAGTTAAATTCTTATATTTCTTCAGGATCTGTTATCCTCATTTTTTTGTTGAGGTTTAGTTTTTCCTCTTTAGTAGCCTAGGGTCTAGCCATAGGACCTTTTCCTATTGACTATTCCTACAAAACTAGACATGGAATCCTCGCCACTAGAAATTCCAAACTCTTCTCTACTCAACTTGAAGTTCCACATGTTGGTCTTAACCTCTGGATACTTAGTAGGTGGGGTCACTATGGGGAAACTCAAGATGAGTCACTCTTACGACTGCTGGGCCTTAGGGTTAACCCTGGGTGTTGGTCTGGAGCAAAGGCATTCACTACACTCATCTACACTCACAATCACTCACAACCCTAAACTCAAATTTCTAGCCTAGATCCCTTGATCTTTTTGGGATACTCATAAATGGTCCCCTAAACCTACTAGCCCTGGGGCTATGATTTAGCTAAGACCACTATGTAGAGGACCCAAAAGGGGTTTCCATTAGTCCATGGCTTATTGGTGATGGTTGGTACCTCAACTCTACCAAAATACCCATCTTGGCCTTTTACCCCTAAAACACCCCCAAATTACAAAAATACCCCTCTTTGACCCAAAATTCCAAAAATTCCCATAAAATTCCAATAAATCTAAAATATTCCTAATTTTATTTCTCTCAACTACCACATGACCTAAGTTGGCCAATTTGACCATCTTTAACCAAAATCCCCAAATTGCCCTTTAAAGACCCAAATTTCCCCAAATTCAACCCGAATGTCCATCAATTTGATCACAATTGACCCCAATTCCAGCCCTAAACTCAAATTAACGTTTTATATGACCAAACTAAACCAAATTAAAGCTCAATTG
>NW_018220219.1:0-3775 GCF_001263595.1 Phalaenopsis equestris
AAATTTTGGTCCTAATTGAGCTTGTAGTATTTGAATGATGTTTTAATTTTAATTGTGTTTGTTCTTCTAATCCTCATTTCATCAGTCTTGATTTAAATTAAATTACTACTAAGCCCTTAAGACCTAGGTGAGTGTCTTAATTAGTTTTGAAAAGGTTAAGCTTTAGGTGATCATGATTTATTATTTGAATTTCATTTGAAAATCAAATAGGGGTATTAAATTGATTAATTATTGACTTCAAATGTCATACCCCTAAGTCCTAGGTTCATTTTAGTTTAATAAACTTCCAAATTTTAATAATCTAGAAATTTATTAACTTATCCTTTTAATTAAGAAAGTGAGGTTGGTTTCTACCAATTAACTCCTTGTGTTTCAAACATCCAAATAAATTGATTAAGATCAGAGGTTGTCCATTTCCCTTCTTGAATTAAGCATAAATGTTAATTAAGGCCAAATTTCCAAAATTACACATTTGCCCTTAAGGTTCTAACACTTCATAATTTGTTAAATTCAATTCAAATGGCATTGAAATTTTTATCCTACCTAATTCATGGGTCAATTCAGACATCACATGAGAAAATGTGATTTTTTAAAATTTAATTTAATTTATATAATTATTTTCATACAAAAATGATATTTTTCAAGGAAAATTTGCTAACTTGACCAAGGTGAAGCCTAATCACTTGAAATTTTTACAGGTAGAACTAGACCAGAGAAGCCATTGGACCAAATTTCATGATTTTTTTGAATTTTAAGAATTATTTTAAGTTCTGGGGTATTTATTAAATATAAAAAAAATCAAATAGGTGCATCACATGGTCTCAACCAAATCAAACCACCCTTCCACAGAGCCCCTAGTATAGACTTTGATCAACACCTAAAATCGGCCTTAGTCACATTTGTGGTTTGATGGGGCTTCTTCTTCACTCAGTGTTGTGAAGGTGTGGGTACAAGTAATTTAAGTTTGGTGGACTGTGGAGGTGGATTGAGCTCTATCCTGGTTTTAGACAGAAGTTTGAGCTTAAAATTGAGCTTCCACAATGGGGATCAGTCGGGGAAGATGTTAGGCCATCTTTAGTTCATGGGTTCAATGTGGGTTCATGTGATCAAAGCTTGTGTTTCGGCTAGGCTAGCCCTTTCAATTGGCCCCATTGATTGATCAATCAACATTGTGTAGATGATTGTTATGAAGATTTTTGGTGAAGAATTGAAATGATTTTGAGCTCAATTGGAGGGTCAATTTGAAGGATTTTTGAAATTCGATCAATTTGGGTATGTTGGGCTAGACATGGGTCTAGGTTGGGCTAGCTTTGGGCTAAGTCCAAATTAAATGGTTCAATTGATCAATGGAGATGTTGTGAAGATTTTTCATGAAGGAATGGAGTGGAAATTTTGGGGTTAAGGCCATCAATTTAGCTTCACCAAGGCTAATTGAAAGTCAAGTTTGATGTATGTGAATATTATGAAGGTTTTTCAACACAAATTGTGGCAAGTTGAGTAGGCCATGGGTTCAATTTGGTGGAAAAAAGTCATGGGGCCAAACTTAGGGTTTTGATCTAAATTAAAATATGGCTCAAATGATGGACTAATTGAGCTTGAATGTCTAGATTGGTTACATCAAGAGTGGATTTGAGTTTATAATTGAAATTGGGGTAAATTTAGACCAAGTTGATAAACATTTGGAGTGATTTGGAGAAAATATGGGCCTTTAAAGGGTAATTTGGGGGTTTTAATAAAAGATGGTCAAATTGGCCAAATTGGGTCATGTGGTAGTTGATAAAAATGAAATTGGAAATATTTTAGAGATTTTGAGAATTTTTGGGATTTTTTGGAATTTTTAAATTTTGGGGTAAGGAGGGGACATTTTGGTAATTTGGCCAATTTTGGTATTTTTGGGTAGTTTGAAATGATTTTTGAACCAACTTGGATATTTTGGGTAAATTTGGGAATTTTGGCCAAATTTGGGGTCCCAAGGGTATCTAGGTAATTTGGGGAAATTTAGGGGCAAAAAGTAGGTTGGGTATCTTCGTAGAGTTGAGGTACCAACAACTATTAATAAGCCATGGACCAATGGAAACCCCATTTTGGGTACTCTATGTAGTGGTCTTAGCCAAGCCCTAGTTTAGGGCTAGTGGGTTTAGGAGACCACTTACATGAGTCCCAAAAGTATCAAGGGACCAAAGCCTAGAAGTTTATGTTTAGGATTGTGAGTGATTGTGAGGGAAAATATGTACCTTAAGCCCTAGACCAACACCCAGGTTCAGCCCTAAGGTCCAGCAGTCCTAAGGGTGACTCTCCTTGAGCTCCCCCATAATGACCCCAACTAAAAAGTGCTAGAGGTTAGGACCAATATGTGGAACTTCAAGATGAGTAAAGAGGATTGTTGAATTTCTAATGGTGAGGGTTCATTTTCTAGTTTTCTAAGAATAGTCAATAGAAAAGTCATATGGCTAGACCTTAGGCTACTGAAGAGGAAAATTAAACCGCAACCAAAAGTGAGTTCAATACAAAATGGAGTAAAAATGACACCACATAATCTAGAGCCATAGCGTCATTTCTCGTACGTAATAGGCGCCATAACACCACAGATTGGTGTCATTATATCAGAAGCGATTTTAACTTTTGTGCAATGTATTTGGATAAATTTTGAAGAGGTGCTTGAATTGAATCTTGGTTATTTTTAGAGTTCTATTAAAAAAAACCATTGGCTCGTCAAATAAGCAAGACTCTAGAGGATGCATGAGTTATTAGGGGTGAGAGTGTGTGTAAGAGTGGGGAGTCTTTGATTTCGTAAGAAGATTTTGGAGATATCTTGAAAGGAACTTCAAGATTTTATTGGGGAGAAGTCTAAGATAAGTACTTTGTATTTCTGTTTAAATTTTTATTGTTAAGACTTGGTTTTCAATACAAATCATGTTTTGTTGTGTTATTCCCATGAATTCTAACTAGTTTTATTTTCTTTTTCACCAGCTCTTCATTTATTTTACAACTTGGCCACTTGTGAGATTAAAATCCATTGTGAAACATAATGACATGGGAGGGCTATGATTTCACCCAACTTGTGAATACCACGTTAAACTTTAGCAATGGAGGCCGACTCAGTCCAATGGATGACAAAAATATATAAGGAGATAAGTTTTTATGGGTGCAGAATTTGTGTTTCTAGAGTGACAAGCTAGATCCTTTACCAATTTGGTCTATTATTGGAACTAAGGGTCTCTGATAGGTCCTATAGAGCGAGCACCTAAAAGTGAGAGGCTAGAATCTACTCAACACTACTACACAAGCTAAAACTAACTTTAGATTAGCTAATGTTCTTTATCCTCAGAAGGGGTAAAGAGACAGGTATTCTCCTATTTGTCCTAATACAACATTTTTTATCTTTAAACATTCAAATTGCTCCATTGATTTTATGATCTATTTACAAAGGGAAAGATATTTTTATAGCATTTGAATTCTTTTTAACCTTATTAGTTCATAAAATTTGCACTTACTTTCTCCTTAGAATTAGATTGAGCATTTATTTAGTTTTAACTCTTTACAAGCAAAGTTTTTCTAAGTCATCATAAAAAGTTACAACTTCTCTATGGGATCGATACTGAGTTTCTTAAAGAAAACTCTATATTATTTGCGTATTACCTCTAGTGTGAAAGCCATTAATCTATATTATTAAACATTTCATTTGTTCACACTAGCTACTAAATATAAATTGGGTCAAGTTTTTTGCTATATTTTAGGAACTTCATGTCGACACTATTTTTGGTGTGGGGTTTGC
>NW_018220220.1:0-5416 GCF_001263595.1 Phalaenopsis equestris
GTTATTTACTCGCATTTGTCTGTAATATGGGAACCATTGCTTATTTGACACTACACTTGAACATCAGAATAAAAACCCTTGCACACTTTCCACTATATTCATGTTATACAGTGCATTGCTTCCTGGGAAAACCCTTGCACTTACACAATGATTTAGGGGATTCATGTCATGATTTTTCCTAGATAATGACTAACTATTATTTATAGAGGGGTTTGAGGATATTTGGCGAGTTTGAAATCAATAATAATGGCCGATTATATTATATTCAATTAAATTATTAACTTGATAAACTTCATCATTATCTTAATATGATTTAGCTTATAAAAATCAAATTGACCCTTCGTAGCATTTTTTTTCACTGATATTAACAGATTAAATATTTATTTACTTTTAAATTAGGTACATCATTATATATAGTATAAATAAATGTAACAAACCTAAATTAATTTGATTCACACATTTTATTTTTATTATAATTATACAAGGCTCATATTTACAATTCCTCGGGTCTCAAGCTCATTTTTTTAATTTTTAATTATTTTTGGTTGTTGTTGTAGAACATTGTCATTAGTAGGTCTAAAGCCCCAAATGTGAGAAGTGAAGGGTTGTGTTAGGTAATCGACAACCAATGAAAAATTTATCAAATAATCATTAAATGAATGTTTATGATTATTGTGTAAATGCTAGGGTGTGTTCTGGAAGAGATGTGATGTATGGCCTGAATACAATGAAAAATGTGTAAGGGCCGCTACATCGAATCCCTCGTGTAGTGTCAAATAAGTAAGGTTTCCCATATTATAGACCAAAGCAAGTTAAGAAGTTAGTCCATAAAACTAATATGATGATATGATCTTGAAATACAGGCAATATCACAATAAAATTAATGAACTTAGTTAATATTATTATTAATAGAAAGATAAATATCTTATGTATTCAAGAAGAAAAATAGGTTGGATAAAAGGCTTAGGAGATTGAGAACTTAGGTTATAAAATTTGTATTTAGGTAAGAGGCACACTAGAAATGGTGTATGTGTAATTAGAGATAAGAGTTTTAAAGATAATGTTGTAAAAATTAATAGAATTGGAGATAGAACTATAACACTTAAGACTATCGTTGATACCATCATTTTTAATACTTTTAAGTGCTTATGTTCCTCAATTAAGTTTAGATGTAGGTTCTAATGAAAAATTTTGGAATTATTTAGAAGTCTTAATACAAATGATTTCACTTGAAGAATGAATTTCTATTAAGGGAAATTTAAATAGGCATGTCGGTGGAGTGGTAGAAGATTTTAGAAATATTGATGGTGGATACAATTTTGGAAAGATTAATGAAGTACGTAGAGCCATATTAGATTTCACTTTAGTGTATGATTTTGTTATTGCTAATACTATATTCAAGAAAAGAAATGAACATATTATTAATTATAATAAAGGATCTAAAAAAACACAAATTGATTATTTTTTTATGAGAAGAAGTGATCATTAAGAATGTAAAGATTGTAAAGTCATTCTAAGTGAGGATTTAAGTACTCAACATTGATTATTAGTTATTGATTTTAAGGTGAAGAGTAATAAAATAAATAATACTAGGAATCATTGTCATAGAATTAGATGGGGAACCTAAAAGACAATGAACTTTATTTATATGAGTAAACTTCAAGATTTCAAGATTTAGGATCTTCACGAAGAAATAATTTCTCTGTAGGACATAGTTTAATAAAATAACTGAACCACCTATATTCATGAAGAAACAAATTCTATGATATTCCAATTAAAGTGTGGAAACATTCAGATGATTTGAGAGTTTCTTGGTCTACCAAACTCTTTAATATTATTTTAAAAACTAAAAATTTACATAAGGAGTGGAGGAAGAGTACTTTGGTCCTCATTTTTAAGAATAAAGAGGATGTACAAAAGTGTACAAATTATGGATGAATTAAGTTGATGTGTCATACATTAAATTTATGGGAGATGGTAATTAAACATAGGTTAAGATGTATTAGTATAATTTCTCATAATCACGTTGGATTTATGTCGGGCAGGTCTATATTTATTGAGAGGTTTAATAGAGAAGTTCAGAGAGAAAAAGAAGATATTTATTAGAGAGTTTTAATGAGGAATGGTGTTGATATGATATATATTGTAGCCATTAAGGATATGTATACAAGAGCTACTACTTGTTTTTGAACAAAGGAAGATTGACCAAATATTTTCCTATTTCAGTTGGACTACATTAAGGATTTGTTTGAAGGCCACATCCTTTTGTTTTAGTTACGTGTGCGCTTACCGGACATTTACAGAAGGATGTACCATAGTGTATGCTTTTCACTGATGATATCCTTCTTGTGGATAAAACTGGAGAAAAAGCTTAAAAAAGCCTTGAATTATGAATGTCTTCATTTGAGTCTAAAGGTCTTCATTTGAGTAGATCTAAAGTAAATATTTGGAAAAAATATTTAGTAGCAAGTGCCTCAGTGACAGAGTTGTTACTATGGATGATCAAAATATTAAAAGGTTTGAACGCTATAGATATCTTTCGTCTATTGTTCAAAGTGATTGTGATATATATGGGATGTTATTAGAAGAATTCAAGTTGGTTGATTGAAGTGTAGGAATGCTTCAGGTCTATTGTATGATTAAAAAGTGTCGCTTATTCTTAAAGAAAATTTTACAAGATGGTTGATGCACCCCTGATGTGTGTTATTTTTTGTGTGTTTTATGTTAATTTAATTCCCCGAGACTGCGCTAAAAATTTGACTCGTCCTGAAATTACGCAGTAATTTAACTTCCAAAAATATGGCCAAAACCTTACCCAAATTATATTAAGTAGTTAGTGTGCAAAAATTCGAAATGTTATAATATATAAAATAGTTCACACACTAAAGGTTTCACTCAAGTGCACGTATTACTTGAAGTAATATTGGGTTTTCTTTAAAAACCCCAGTATCGATCCCACAGAGAAGTAATGTAAGAAATCCCTTAGGCTAATTCTAGTCTATTATTATCAGTTCTTAGTTTGGAAAGTCGATTTAAGTGGTTTTCTAACAAGTATTCCTAAATTTAAATCTTATGTTTAAAACAACCAACAACTACTCCTAAATGAAAGTATTAATTTTAAAGATAACCCTTTCTAGATGAATTGATTTGGAAAATTTTGAGATGTTAAAAACTACTACTCTTATGTAGTTAATTGTATAATGCAAATGAATGAGATACATTAAATATTATATGTGTCAAATAGAAGCAATCCTATTCCTTACCATCTGTCAAGTGCATAAAGAATATTTGCTAATCTAGAGTTTGGTCCCTAAATCTGTATTTAGGATGAGAGGATACTGACTCCCACTTCTCCCTCCTCTGAGGGCTAGCATATTGCTTAAGTTTCTAAGCAAGTAGACCAAATTGGGGATTTTACTGCCACCCTAAAATCTCCAATTCTACACATATCAAAGTATATTTTTCTATTTATTTGCACTCAACCCAATGGACTACATTCTCATCCATGAAATTGAATGTGATCCTTACTTTGTTGTAAAAGTCATAGCCCTTTCGAATCTTATGTTTCTTAACAAATTTTAACATTAAAATAAGCCTAAATTGTAATGCAAATGAAGTTCAAGTAAAAACCATCACATTTATAGTTAAAGCACATACGTTCATGCATCCCAAAATCCTACACATGAATCCTATTCATTGCAAAAAAAAGTAAAATGAAAACAACATCATAATCTTCCATGCCACTATTTCCTAACAAGAAAAAAAAGTAAGAAAAAATACTCATAAAGAATGAAGAAAATCCATTAGATAAGTTTTACAAAATTATAAGGTAATAAAGAACACAATGCTTAACTTTTTTCCTTTGAATGAAAGATGAACATCTCTCTCACAAAGTCTTCCGCTAATCAATGCAATGCTCGTACAATTTCTTACAGATTCACTCAAAATCCTCTCTCCAGTCTCTCCAGAAAAAGTATAAATCTGCATTTCTACTCCTATTCTAAGATCTCTAAACATTCCTCCTCGTTTTTCCAACGTACACACCCACACACACACCATAAGAGACGCCTGCCCCTCCTATTTTAAATAGACAAAAAATTCCTTCTTTTTCCCAAAAGACACATCTTTTCATTTCAAGAGACAAATCTATTCATCAAAGTGACATTTTCTTCATTCAAGAGCCTTTCCCAAGTGTCTAAACTCATTGAACCACTCCATGTGGTGTTTGATTTACCTAGAGCCTTTTAGAACATCTCAAAATAGTGAAAAACCGCCAATAACTCGTCCATGACCATCTTTGGAGCTGGTTCTGACACCTCTAACGCCTGTTCTTTGGAATTTGGCGCCTTTGGATTTTGGCGCCTCTTCTTTGTAATATGGTGCCTCGGGTGCCAGTTTTGATGCCACTAGAACCGCCTTGCAGCTCCATCATTTTGCTCTATTTGGCTTTGTTTCAGCTCTGTTTCACCCCATTTTAGTTGTGTTTCGTTCTTAACAGATATATGTACAAGATAAAGATGAAAACAACCTTTCTTTAAAATGTAATTTCATTCAAAAGCATGTGAGAAGTGTAAATGATATTAAGCATATAAAGACATATCGAAATGTGTGAGGTTAGAAATTTCTTCTTTGCTCAATTTGACTCTAAATTGCATCGTTTTTTGCTTCATTTTCACTAAAAGGCCATTTCTTTAACCTAAAGACAAAAATATGAAAAATATCATCCTTTAAAGTGTAATATCATTAAAAATGTGCATAAAATGAGCATGAAATGTACACTAAGAATATGTAATTTTTAGGTGGATCAATTGTGGCGAGATTTACAATCCTCTATGTCACTGAATGTTAGCATTTAAAAGAGAAGCTAAAAACTAAGTGTAGCCGACATGAGAATGCTTAGGTGGATGAGTGGCTTTATACTTAAGAGTTAAAATGTGAAATGATTATATCCGTGATAAGGTTGGTGTAGCTCTATTGGCGGGACAAATCAGATAGAGCCGTCTTAGATGGTTTGGTCGCATTAAACGTTGACAATTTGATGATCCTGTTTGGAGAGTAGATGTTTTAGATTCAACTCACGTTACAGAAGGTAGAGATAGGCCTACAAAGACTTCGGCATATTGTATAAAAAATGAACATTTATTAGACTTCGACATATTGTATAAAAAATGAACATTTATTAAATTTAGATGAAAATATGACACTCAATAGGACGCAAAGGAGAAAAAGGATTCATGTAGCCGACCCTTCTTAGTGGGATAAAGGCTTGTCGTTGTTGTTGTAATGATGCAAATGTAATAAATAATCACCATCATCTATTTATTTTCATCTATTAGAAAAAATATCCAATTTTACGGACCCGCAGCTTCACTTCAAAAAAAAAAACTCTTCATACATTAAAGAGCACAAAAGAATT
>NW_018220221.1:0-4132 GCF_001263595.1 Phalaenopsis equestris
AAGTTGAAACAAGGATCCAAAGAGAAACTAAAATTGATGAACAGAAGGAAGAAATGGAAAGTGACAAAAATGAAAATGAACAAACACAAGTTTCCTTAGAAAAACAATTACCTTCGTTTCCTCAAAGACTGAAGTACAAGAAGAAAGATAAACAATTTAAAAAAATTTTTGGAAATCCTTAAGAAGTTAACGATAAATATTATTTTTGTTGAAGCTTTGGAGAAAATGCCAAGTTATATGAAATTTATTAAGGATATAGTAAACAAGAAAAGGACGTTTATAGATAATGAGACCGTTGCACTCAGTGAAGAGTGTTGTGCTATTGTTCAGGAAAAACATCATGAAAAATTAAAAGATCCTGGTAGTTTTACTATACCTTGTGCTATAGGTGAAAGGTTTTTTGGAAAAGCCTTTTGTGGTTTAGGAGAAAAAATCAATCTTATGCCTTTATCTATTTTTAAACGTTTAAATTTGGGAGAGATTTTCCCTACTACTGTAACTCTTCAGTTAGCAAATCAATCAATAACTTATCCAAAAGGAGTTATAGAAGATGTATTAGTAAAAGTGGATAAATTTATTTTCCATCATGTAAACTTTATAGTATTAGATATGAAAGAAGATAAAGAGATTCTGATTATTTTTGGGAGACCATTTCTTGCAACAGGAAGAGCAGTGATTGATGTGAAAAAAGGAGAATTAATAATGAGAGTTAATGATCAAGAAGTAACATTTAATATTACAAAAGCTATGAAATATCCTACAATAGAAATATCCTGTAATAGAAAAAAATAATGAATGTTTCAGGATGGAAGTAGCTGATTATCTAAGTAATGAGCAGTTTAAGAGTGAATTCAAAGATAAATTAAAGTAAGGAGAAATTTTCGAGAAAAAGGAAGAAATAATAGAAGAAGATTTAGATTATATTCAAGACAAATTTGAAATGAAGATTTTTTGGAAAACGATAATAAAAATTTTATTCCTTCAAGTATTAAATCACCTGAACTTGAACTGGAATTATTACCTACCCATTTAAAATATGTATTTATAGGAGAATCATCTACATTGCCTGTTATTATATCTTCTGAATTAACTGAAATTCAAGAACAAAAATTAATAGAGATTTTAAAAAAAGATAAAAGGCTTTTGGATGGACTTTAGCAGATATTAAAGGAATTAGTTCTTCAATTTGTATGCACGAAATTTTATTAGATGAACAATAAAAACCTAAAGCTGGTCATTAGAGGAGATCAGGCCTAATATGAGAAAAAGGAAGAAATAATAGAAAAAGATTTAGATTATATTCAAGACAAATTTGAAATGTTAGATAGATTTTTTGGAAAACGATAATAAAAATCTTATTTCTTCAAGTATTAAACCACCTGAACTTGAACTAAAAATATTACCGTATTTATAGGAGAATCATCTACATTGCCTGTTATTATATCTTCTGAATTAACTGAAATTCAAGAACAAAAATTAATAGAGATTTTAAAAAAAGATAAAAGGCTTTTGGATGGACTTTAGCAGATATTAAAGGAATTAGTTCTTCAATTTGTATGCACGGAATTTTATTAGATGAACAATAAAAACCTAAAGCTGATCATTAGAGGAGATCAGACCCAATAATGAAAGATGTTATTAAAAAAGAAATTTTAAAATGGTTAGATGCTAGAATTATATATCATATTTCAAACAGTGCTTGGGTAAGCCCAATTCACTATGTTCTAAAGAAAGGAGGAGTGATCGTTGAAAATATTGAAAAATATGAATTAATTCCAATAAGACAAGTTACTGGTTGGTGAATCTGTATTGACTATATAAAATTAAATATGGCCACCAGGAAAGATAACTTTCCTTTATCCTTTCTAGACCAAATGTTGGATAGATTGGATAGAAGCAAATATTATTGCTTTTTAGACGGATATATCAGTTATCACCAAATTCTAATTACTCCAGAGGATCAGGAGAAAACAACATTTATAAGCCCTAATGGAAAATTTTCTTTTTATAGAATGCCTTTTGAACTATGCAATGCACCTGCAACATTTCAAGGATGTATTATGTCAATTTTTAGCAATTTTATTGAACATGGAATGGATGTGTTTATGGATGATTTTTCTGTATTCAGAACTTCATTTAAATTATGTTTAAATAATTTAGACAGAGTTTTGGAAGTATGTGAAAGAATAAACCTACTATTAAATTGGGAAAAATGTCAATTTATGGTTGGAGGAGGTATTATACTTGGGCATAATATTTCGAAAAATGGCATGTAAGTAGATCATGAAAAAAATCAAGTTGTTGAAAAATTACCACCTCCTACTAATGTTAGAGGGGTAAGAAGCTTTCTAGGACATGCTGGTTTTTTCATGCACTACATAAAAAAATTTTCGAATAACTAAGCCATTATGCCAACTTTTAGAGAAAGATACAAAATTTGATTTTAACGAGGAATGCATAAAAGCATTTGAATTATTGAAAGAAAAATTAATAACTGCACCTGTAATAGTTCCATTAAAATGGGAAAAATCATTTGAAATAATGTGCGATGCTGGTGATTATGCTATTGGGGCTGTTTTAGGACAAAGACACAAAAAGTTGTTAAAGTAATATATTATGCAAGTAAAACTACAAATGATGGTCAAATTAACTACACTACTACTGAATGAGAGTTATTAGCTATTATTTATGCCTTTAATAAATTTAAAAATTACTTAATCGGAACCAAACGTATAGTGCATACAGATCATTCTACTATTAAATACTTGATGCAAAAGAAGGATGCTAAACATAGATTAATTAGATGGATACTTCTCTTACAAGAGTTTGATTTTACGATAGTTGATAAAAAGGAAAATTATAATCAAATAGTCGATCATTTATCTAGATTAGCAAGAGAAATATTAACTAATTTGGTAAATGAAATTTTAGAAAATTTTCCTCATGAACAATTATATAGTATTGATGCAATGAATGTGTTGTGGTATGTTGATATAGTAAAGTATAATGCAAGTGATATTATACCACTAGATATTAAAAATCCACAACTAAAGAAATTTATTTATGATTCAAAATTCTATTTTTAGGATGAACCATATTTATATAAATAATATAAAAATCTAATTATTAGAAGGTGTTTGCCTTGTGAAGAAACTCAGCAGATAATTGAAGGTTGTCATGATTCTAAATTTGGAGGATATTTTGGAACAAATAGAACTGCATATAAAACTACTCTTTTTACATATGTTAATGAATATATTAAAACATGTGATTGATGTCTGCGAGTAGGAATTATTTCTAAAAGAAATGAAATGTCTCTAAATTACACATTAGAAGTTGAAATTTTTTATGTGTGGGGATTAGATTTTATGGGACCATTTATGCCTTCGTTTGAAAATTTATATATATTACTAGTTGTTGATTATATGTCTAAATAGATTGAAGCTATTGGTGTACTTAAATGACATGCTCAGAGTATTTCTAAATTTTTAATTAAAAATATTTTTACAAGATATAGAATGCCAAGAGTAATTATTACAAATGAAGGATCTCATTTTAGGAATAAGGGAACTGAAAAATTAATAAAAAAATATGATATTTTGCATAGATATCAAATAATGAAATTAAATAAGTTTTAGAAAACAGCTGTAAATCCTTATAAATTGTATTGATCTGCTAGATTAGATACTGCATTATGGGCATATAGAACTGCTTATACATATAAACTTATTTTTGGAAATACATGTCATTTACCAGTAGAATTGGAGCATGAAGAATTTTGGGCTATTAATGAATTTACTTTTAATTTAAAGGATGCTGGGGAGAAAAGATTATTATAGCTCAATGAAATTTAGGAGATTAGAAATGAAGCATATGATAATGCAAAAATCTATCAAGTGAAAATGAAAATATGACATGATCAAAAGATTATTAAAAAGAAGTTTGAACCTGGACAAGAAGTTTTATTATATAATATAAGATTTAGATTATTTCCAGGAAAATTGAAATCCAGATGGTTAGGATCATTTAAAGTGATTAAAGTCTATCATTACGGAACAGGTTTTATTAAAGATCCAAATGCTGGAATGATTTTTAAAGTTAATGGGCATCGATTGAAACATTATTATGAAGG
>NW_018220221.1:4142-7555 GCF_001263595.1 Phalaenopsis equestris
TATATCTATGTCTTATTATTTTGTTTGATAAGTGTTATATATATTAGGACATAATAAATCTACACATTTTTATATCATAAATTAAAAAAAATATTTGTATTGGAGGAAAGTTTGGATTTGAAGTGAACAAAAACTTGAAAAGACGTGATTTTGGAGTATGACAACAGAATGGGCACCGACGGTGCCCGCTAGACAGACCATGGCGCCAAGAGACCATGGCGCCAACAACGCCATCAGGAGCGCTGACGGTGTCCCAAGAAGTTTCATGTGGTTTTGATGTTTTTGGAGGACATTGGCGGGATTTACCTCCTTAATAACAACTGGAAGGTGTTTTTAAAGTCCTAAAAACTACCTTGGATGACATGAAACTTCCTATTTTTGAATTCTAGGGATTCCAATTCTAGAAATACTTCTAGGTGTGGAGTTTTCACTAGAAGAAAGTTTATCAGTTTTGACGCACGGAGATTATACAACAAAGTCATTACAAAGAAGAGGCTTATAAAAGAAAGAGGCTTTGTCAATCATGGATTAATTAATCCAAGTTCTTCGATTGATAAAATCAATATACAAAGACGATGGAAAGTTCTGTGCTACACTAGCACTGTAGTTATTATCCCAGTGGTGAAGGAATTCTATGGCAGCTGCCATGGAATTACCCAAGGAGTTGTCTTTGTATTAGGTAAGGCTGTACCATTTAATTCGATGGGAATTAATGCATTGTATATGATACAAAACGTTCTCATATGTTATTATACAAATTTCATTCTAATGAGAGATTTGATGCAAGATGTCTATAATTTTATAATAGATGAAAGTGATATTTGAGAAATACGAGATGAAGGATATGCTAGTTTCTCTACTTCTTTGCTTAATCCAATATCAAAATAGTGACATTTCTTCATTTCTGCAAAATTACTCCCTACCATGAAGATTAGTCGAGTCACCAAAGAAAGTGCTATTTTAAACTACTGCATTCAAATGAGAAAGCCCATTGATGTCGAATCTATCATTTTTAACTCTATTATGGGTATTATTATGAATGGGCCAATATATGGACTTGGGCATCCTTCTATAATTTTCTTACTTTGTAGTCAATTCAAGTTCCATATGAAAGTTGGGAAAAAGTTTTATTACCTTAGGAGCCCATGATTTCTATAGATGATAACTATGTTAGGAATGGAAATGAAGCATTTGATACTATCTTAGATCATTCATCACATGATTCCACTCAATTAATGCCACAAACAGTTAGAAGTTCACTTGCTTTGAAATAGAAAATGAAGAAAATTGAAAGAGGACTTTAGAGTATAACAAATGCAATAGAAAATCTTAAATACATTTTCAAACACTTAGATTGGAGGATGAAGGAGAATTTTGATCATATTGGAACAATTGAACTAGGATTAGTTCGGATGTATAAGGAAACATGATGGATCGAAGAAAATTCAACTGATTAATTCTCGTACCGATCCTTCTACAATTTGTACGTTCATTACCAATCTGTGGGAGATATTAGAGGAGGACAAAACTTTGAAGAAGAGGAGAATAATTGAAGAATTTGGACTCTCTATTAGTTTAAAATACTTATGTATTTAATGTTATTATGTGGATTTCATTTAGTTTGCTTTGCTTTAGAATTCTGAACTTTGATTGTCTATATAGTTTTGTGTCAGCATTTAGTGTTATGGCTTGATTTCTATGTTGAATTATAATTTAGTTTGCTTTATATATTTGAAAGTGTGATTAGAAAATTGTATTTGAAAAAGTGTATTTTTGTATATAAAAGTTAGTTTGGTATTTGTTGACCTCATTTTTTGTTGAAGTTTAGTTTTTCCTCTTTAGTAGCCTAAGGTCTAGCCATAGGATTTTCCTATTGACTATTCTTAGAAAACTAGACATGGAGCCCTCACCATTAGAAATTCCAAACTCTTCTCTACTCAACTTGAAGTTCCACATGTTGGTCTCAACCTTCAAATACTTAGTAGGTGGGGTCACTATGGGGGAAACTCAGGATGAGTCGCCCTTAGGATTGCTGGACCTTAGGGTTGACCTTGGGTGTTGGTCTGGAGTGGTGGTTGGCACTCCAACTCTACCAAAATATCCAACTTAGCCTTTTGCCCCTAAACTCCCCCAAATTACCTTGATACCCTTGGGACCCCAAATTTGGCCAAAATTCCTAAATTTACCCAAAATACCCAACTTGATTTGAAAAATCATTTCAAACACCTTGAAAACACCTAAACCATCCAAAATCATCAAAATTGGCCAAATTACCAAAATACCCCTCCCTAGCCCCAAATTCCAAAAATTCCAAAAAAAGTCCCAAAAATTCCCAAAACCTCCCAAATATTCCAAATTTCATTTTTATGAACTATCACATGACCCAATTCGACCAATTTGACCATCTTTGACCAAAACCCCCAAATTATCTTTTAAAGGCCCATATTTTCCCAAAATTACCTTAAATGTCTATCCAAGTGGTCTCAATTTACCCCAATTTAAGTTCTAAACTCAAATTCACCCTTGATGTGACTAATCTAGACCAAATCAAAGCTCCATTGGTCCATGATTTGAGCCAAATTTTGATTTGGGTCAAAACCCCAATTTTGACCATATGACTTAATCTCACCAAATTGAACTCATGGCCTAGCCAATTGACCCCAATTGATGTTGAAAATTCTTTATAACATTATTATACATCAAAATCAACCATAAATTGACCTTGGTGAAACCTCAAATCCATTTGATTTTGGCCTAAATCCAAAATTCCCAAATTTAGCCCCAAATTGGCTAAGTCCCCAAATTTCACCCAATTGATTGCCTTAACCTCAAAATTGGCATCCAATTCATGTTGAAAACTTTTCATGAGGTCCCTATTGACTATTTACAATAATCTATTTAGACTTAGCTCAAGGCTAACCCAAGCTAGACCCAAGCCTAGCCCAACAAGGCCAAATTAATTGAAGTTTAAAATTCCTTCAAATTGACACCCCAACTGGACTCAAAACCACTTCTACCTTTCACCAAAGTTGTTCCTTATGGTCATATACACAAATTTTATCAATAAATTGGGCCAATTGACATGGCTAGCCTAACTCAAACCCAAGTTTTGGTCATTAGCACCCGCTTGGGCCCATGCACTAAATGTGACCTAACCACCCTAAGGCCCCCAAATTAGCTCCACCACAACCATTAGTTGGACTTAGTGACCAATCCAAACACCATGAAATCACCTAAATTAAGCCATGGAGCAAAGGTCCCCAAAATTAATGGATCTTATTTCCAAAAATGCACACGCTTAAGATATCTTTGCCAAATCTAAGCAAATTTGCATTAAATTGTTGTGATGGATTCCTCTGGGTTCCCTGAGCTCCTAGCCACCTCTCCCTGGCCGGTCTAAAAGCCCAGTGGCA
>NW_018220221.1:7588-7873 GCF_001263595.1 Phalaenopsis equestris
CAAATCAAACCTAGAGGCCAGCTCATCCAAATTAAATTGAAGAGCTCCTCTGCCCTCCACCTAAGCACCACAATGCACCTAAACTTATGCCCTGAGAGCCACCCCATGGCCATTTTATAAAAAATCACCTCCCACGGCCATGAAAGGTGCGCTGAAATTTCCTAAGAGAGGTCTTTCCAAATTTCACACAGACCTTCCCTGAGATCCCCTCAGTGTATTCCAACCATTTTCCCTCACCCATTCCCACTACCGAAGCTCAATTTTGAGCTTGAAACCCTACCGGAA
>NW_018220222.1:0-2490 GCF_001263595.1 Phalaenopsis equestris
ATATATATATATATATTCGAATGAAGGTATAAATGATCTCATAAAATCGAATCCCCATGCATCAAAAATTTCAAATTCGAATTAAAATTTAGAGGCATTTCATTTTTTTAAAATATTACCTATTCCCTAACACCGATCACATGTTTTTATGTATATAGTAACATCTCTAAATAGAGTAGGCTAATAAAATCCATATTGCAAAATTTTATGAATAATTCTATTATTCCCAAAATGTCCTCCAAATTCAAAATCATGATATTTTTTTGATAATTTCCTGAATTTCTTTGTAAGACACACATAGTCTCATTACTAAATATTTGCATTGTTTATATAAATAAGAGACCTCCTAAAAATAAGACTTTGCATCATGAATGAATTTCTTTTCATATTGTTTTGTTAGTCCATATGGTTAAATACCACTAGCAATATAATTTACAATATCAACAAACCAAGGTATTTCTCGTTCTATTACAACATAAAGTTGTTCATTAGGTAAAGTTTCATTAATTTATTTTTCCAAGCCAAGTGTTTCTTCCTATTCTAGCTTAAAAATATGATCAACAATTTGATTATCAGTCCCTTTTTTTATCGACTACTACGAAACCAAACTCTTGAATCAGAAGTATCCATCTAATTAATCTTAGTTTCACATGCTTGTTTTGCATCACCTATTTAATAACAGAATGCTCAGCATGCACAACACATTTAGCTCCAATTAGATATGACCTAAACATATTAAAAGCATACATAATGACTAATAACTCTCTTTAAGTGGTGGTATAGTTAATCTGAGCATCATTAAGAGTCTTACTAACATAGTATATAACTTTAAAAATCTTATCATATCTCTGCCCTAAAACAAATCCAATTGTATAATCACTAGCATAACATATTAATTCATAAGATATATCTCAATCAGGTGAAACAATTATAGGAGCAGTGATCAATTTTTTCCTTAAAGTTTTAAAGGCTTTAAGGCAATCTTGGTTAAAATCAAAATTTGTATCTTTTTCCAGAAGTTGGCATAAAGGCTTAGTGATTTTTGAAAAATCTTTAATATATCACCTGTAAAATCTAGGATGTCCTAAAAAACTCTTAACTCCTCTTACAATAGTAGGCGGAGGTAAGTTTGATATAACCTGAATTTTTGTCAGATCTACTTCCATTTTATTTTCTAAAATTTTATGCTCAAGTATAATTCCTTCTGCAACCATGAATTGACATTTTTCTCAATTTAATACTAAATTTATCGTTCAAGAACTTTCTCTAAGTGATTTAGACATTTTTCAGAAGAAGTTCCAAACACAAAAAAATCGTTCATAAAGACTTCAATCACGTTTTCAATTAAATCACTTAAAATTGGCATCATACATCTTTAAAATGTTGTAGGTGCATTACATAATCTAAAGAGCATTCGCCGAAAAGCAAAAGTTCCATAAGGACTACTAAATGCTATTTTCTCTTAATCCTCTAAAGCTATTGGTATTCAATGATAACCAATATATCCATATAAAAAATAAAAATATCTGTGCCTAGCCAGCCAATCCAAATAAAATGATCCTTCCTAGTAGTCGAATTTAATTTTCTATAGTCTATGAAAATTCACCATCCGGTGACTTGTCTTGTTCGTATTATTTCATTATTCTCATTTGTCACTACAATCACTCCTTTCTTTGTAACACAGTGAATTGGACATACTCGAGCACTGTCTGAAATAGGAAATATTATTCCAGCATCTAACCGTTTTAAAATTTCTTTCTTAAGAACTTTCATAATTGGGTTTAATCTTCTTTGAGCATCAGCTCTTGGTTCATATTGTTCTTTAATTTTCTAAACATCTCACAATAATAATCCACACAATATTGATCAATCAATTAAGCTCGAACCAAAATTTTGATGAAAATCTAATTTTGACACTTTTTTGACCCGATCGTCGACAAAGTTGTCCGGACGATCCCGGATGATGAGACAGACATCAAAATTATCTAGGGAGGACATTCATTTTTATATGGTTTCGTGAATGCATGAATTGAAGAATTTTTAATATTAAAAAAATTACAAAAAAAAAAAAAATCTTTTTTAACATAAATCGCTAAAATCCCTAGATCCCTGACCTCTCGTTCACGCATCTTGCCCCTTCCCATTCACGAAACCTGCTACCCTTTCATCTCTATCGTGAGCTAGGCTACTGCCATCTTCCCTGTTTCACGCAAGCCTCCCCCATCATGAGGAAGAAATATTACATCAGTACTACGCACGTTATTTTTAAGTGCGTAGCCAATCAAAACACGCCACGACATCTCGCGCGGCGGAGTAAGAAAAACGGCGCAGTAACACAGAGAATATTCCCTCATGTGTTATTCATGTGTTATTGCACGTTATTCATGTGTTATTACATGTTATTCATGTGTTATTGATGTGTTATTGTGTTATTATAACACCAAGAATATTCTCAGGATACAATAACACATGAATAACACACAATAACAC
>NW_018220222.1:2704-6686 GCF_001263595.1 Phalaenopsis equestris
CGCGGGGGGGAATCTTCCCCGTGTTCCTGCGATGTTTTTTTTTTTCTGCGTCGCACGAGGTATCGTGGCGTGATTTCATTGGGTACGCACGTTACTCTACGTGCGTAGTACTGATGTAATATTTTTTCAAGAGCCCTGGCGCTCTCTTGTCTCATCGCCAGTCTAGCCGATCCCGTCGCTGACCTAGCTTGCTCCTCTCTGCGACATTTGTCACATTTCTCCCGCCTCCCTTAACCTTAGTTCACCATAGCTAGATTTAGGTGAGCTCTTCTTCTTCTCCGTGGCAATAAAAACCCCATTTGCGGGGAGGTTTGGTGCCTCGCCGAAATTTGGATAGTGGGGAGGTGCTGCCAAAATTCCCTCTAAATCTTTTTGGTTCGATTTTTCTTGCTTTGTTCATATTATGTGTGCTTGAGGTCTTTTGAAGTTTTGTGTTCTGTTATGGAAAAGCTTGAGCAAGGTATTTTTGTTTCCCTTCCTTAACTGTTCAACATTTTTGTGGGTTGCTTGGTTCCCAAGCTATCTTGATGCCTTTGCTTAAGCATTACACACTCTTGTTTGTTTATTAAGATCTTGGCTCTAACAGTTTGTACGACAAAAAAAAAAAAAAAAGGGAAGAAAGAAAAGGGGGGCGTCTTGACCCGTTCATTTAAGCTTTGTTAGTGATAGAATAAATGATGGGATTACTTGGAAGTTTACTCGAACAAAAGTGTGTGTTGTTTATTAAAACTTCCAAGTTGTGTTAAGATTGTTTAAAGCCATGATGGCTTTTGAAATTTTGGTGGATTATTTGTCGTATGCTGCTGCCTTAGAGCTGGTTGGATTTGGAGATTACAAGACATCGAATATCTTAGCAAAAATCGCATGAGTTAAATGAATCTAGCTCATTGGTGTTAGAAGGAGATTCATTACATGGATGTATTCCCATCGATTCATAAAGGCAAGATCTTGCCGAACATAAAATGACTTAAAAGAGATAGTATTTACATATCTACCACCCAATTCATGCATATTTACATATCTAACACCCATATTTCGCCATACTTCAATTTTCACATGCCACATAATTCTGATGTGGTTATCTGTAGCATACCTAAGGCTTGGTATTACTTGTATCTATGTGAGAATTAATATAGTGGGTAATGGATTTACTAGATTAAATGTGCCATCCTTCCTTCAAGCTAAATGTTGCATTGGCGAAATGGATTGTGGAACCCTGATGCCGAATGCTGCTCGATTTTAGGAGCTAATTAGTAATTACAATGATAAGATTAACATACATACCGTTTAATTTAATTTAATTATTATTATTATTATTGTATTTACAAATTTAACACTGATATGCATTCCTTCTTTTTTGTAAAAATGTCTGTTGGAGCTTTCTCAATATGGTCTCCTTCTTTACAGTTTAACTTGGCTTCCTGATGAACAATTATGATGAGTTAATTATACTCTGTTTTGTTGTCCCTATTAGCACTGGCATTTCAATTGTTTTTCTGTTTTGTTATATAAATGCTGTGGCATTTACATGCATCCCACACAATTCTTATGTATTTACATATCTATCACCCAAGCCTGGTTCAAAGGGGGGGATTTACATACATACCATTTAATTTAATTTTATTATTATTATTACTATTATTATTATTTTTGTATTTACAAATTTAACACCTAAACTCCATTTCTTTTTACACACATACCATCATGTCTTCAATATTTATAGGTATATTTACTTTAAAGTGGTGGTTATGTTCGTTTTTGTGATTTTTTACAAAAAAAAAAAAAAAAGAAAACAAAGCTAATTTGTTTTAGCTTTAGCTGCATTAAGAGCTGAGCGAATGAATTCGTAATCATTATCAATGAAAATTTTATGAATGAGGCTTCTTATGAGGAATTGTGGTTTGTACTGTTCAAGCACTTTCATATCTGATAGTCTCTACTTTGATCTCGATGCAGATTTAAGTTTATTTACATACACTTCATCCAATTCCCATGTATTTATCTTATATCAAAGCCTTGCTTTTACATTCATGGCAATCGAATTTCTCATTTCATATAAAAGCTGCCATATAAGAAAAACGGAAAGAGACGTACACATTTTCATGTATGGCTCGGTTACTAGGTATGTAATATTTACGGTTTAGGTGTTGAGTATGCAAATGTATGGGAATTGGATGGCATGCACGTATAAATTGGAGTTTGGATGTTAGATATGTAAAGAATTGCGGGCTATGTATGTAGACGATGCATTTGTTTGGTCCCCTTGCTGTTTTGATTTGTTTGAAATGCGTTTTGAAAATGATACTTTTTTGGTTGATCCGTAAGCGAAATTGGAGAAAATAATACCCTTATTGGGTTGATTCGTGAATCGTTGAGCCGCATTTTTCGGTCTTTTCATCGATTATTTTAGATGCTGCTTTGAGGGTCAATTCACCTTTTACCTCTTCACTCTTTCAGGTGGATTGTTCTCTCCTCTCTCTGACTTCATTTTTTTTCTTTTCTTTCTTGCTTCTTGGTTGGATTTATACACTTATGTACGAAGCATAAGCACACACATATAGCCTTTTGCGATATGTGAACCATCAAACAAGGCTATAAGTTGGACAGTTCATTTTGGGGTAAGGGTGATGATGAAAAAGGTACGCCGGTGGTAGAGTAGAATAATGTTCCATCTCACAACATTGGGCTCGTTGAAGCGTGGGTTGATAATATTATTCACCGACATGAAACTAGCAGGGCAACGTTGCCCTCTTAGGTTGTTGGTGGTCCCACGCCCGACGATGTGATTGACTCTTTGATAATCATATTTCTACAAAACTGATAAGAACATATATTACATTTGCAAATATATTTTAACTACAAAATTGCTACAACTTTCTCTACATGAAACTTATGTGCATGCCAAAATATAAATTTTAAATATAAATTAGATTTTCAACTTGTCAATCACCAGTACCGGGCTAAGGAGTACCCTCCCAAGTTGGTACAGTAGGACACCCTTCTAATAAAATATCGGGCTCTATACATACGGGTGGCCGATACTAGCCTTCGAAGTCCCACGAGTGTGTGTATATATACTTGTTATTTCCTTCAAGATTTCCCCAAGTGTTTTCTTGTGGTTTCTCTTCGAACTTGTTTCTGTGAGTCACTTGAGTTTCATTTGATAAATTATGGAGTAAGGAGCCCAAGGGGCAAAATGGTAATTTTGAAATTCTAATACCTTAATTAAATTTTAGGATTAATCAAAGTGAAAAGGGGTAAAAATACTGATTATATTGAACTTTTTTTGTTGATTGAAATATAATGAGTTAAAATGCAGAAATTAACTTGCCATCTGTCTCATGATAAAAATAAAATTGTAATTCTATTAACTATCATAATTTGGAGGTCAATTCAATTAGAGAATCTTAAAGTATTGGGCTTTAATTATGAAGATAATAACTCACTCATTTAAAGCCTATTAGTTTGTGATCAAATGCTAAATCTGATTTTTGATGAAAGTTCTAATTTAACATTTAAATTGTTTAAATCACTTTAAAAATTGAAGTTAAAAAGAGGTCTCATAAAGAATTAGGTTTGATATACGTAATTGTGTTAATCGGGATTAGAAAAGATGAACATAGTTAATTAATAAATATTTTCAAACATTTTAGGCCCTACTTTAATTTGAGGTATTAAGGTCTTTAATAACCTTAAGTATGCCCTTTGGGGCATCCACTCACATAACTATCAAAATAAAATGTTTAGTGACTTTTGATTTTCTTATTCTTGAGGTCATTAAGTTTTAATTCAATCTTTGGATGATTAATAGAACAATTTGAAAAGTTCAAAGTGGACTCAGAGCGATTCAAGGGACTTCTAAAGCAGTTCCTGGTCATCCTCCGAACACTTTGGAATCTCTTGGATATTTTGCAGGATAAATTGAACTTGTTATATTTTGTTCTAGAAATCATCTACTAAGATCTTTCAGCGAGAATGCCGA
>NW_018220222.1:6696-13036 GCF_001263595.1 Phalaenopsis equestris
CCGAGAAGGGGATAGGTACGCTTTTAAATTATTACATTTATCTGTACTTCTTATCTCGAGCTTACATGTTAAACAACGATGTCACAATCTATGAAAACCAAAACTTAGGATAGTCGTAAAACTAAAACCAAAACTAAATTCAACCAAGGTAAAATTCACTGCCACAACATTCAAAATATAAAACAACTCAAAATTTAATCACAAACATCTTAAAACAACAATTACAACTAAATTAAGACGTCTTTATCGGATGATCGGGAATCCCTCAGAGGAGGTAACCTACGGTTGCCAACGAGACTTCCCGTAGTCTAAATGAATATATGGAACTCATTAAGTTAAGTTTAGTAAATTCATTTGGACTAAGTGAATCAAATAGAAAATAGTGGTACTGGAACGAGGGAATCGTAGGATTCTAACCAGTGTCGCTCTAATCAACTTTAATATGCCTCATAATATTTAAAGAACTACAACCATAGGGACATCTGATTTGACATCATAACCTGACACACTAGAAAACTTAAACTCGTCACGATAAGGAGTTTGAAGCTAACATTGTGGGCAGCACTACCATCTTGAACAGCAAAACCTACCTGCATCAGCTAAACCATTCTTTCCTTGGAATTAAACAACAAATCATAGGATTTCAAGGTTGTTTGTTTATGCAACATAAATTCTCACCCTATCTTTAGGCCTTTGTACAACTCTGTTGTACAAGCTAAGCCTGAACTCGTCTTAGGATTCTAAGGTTGTCGTATGTCACGACCTAAATCCTCACTTCTTTCAGGCTATTTGTGTGATTGTTTCACATGAATGTAAGCCCTCAAAAATAAGATTGACAGGATGAAACACCTAAATTTTTATCCTCAAAATCGAAGCTAAATAATAAGATAGCTTGGGAAGTCACCGAAGTTCTCCCCCAGATCTGTGACATCCCATAGTTCTTCCTCCTTTAGACTCTACAAAAAAATATTCCAAACTTGAACCATTCCCCTTTCACACCTCTTTGTCCGATTTTGTTGAAAAGTTTTATCCTTTTGAACTTCTTGAAGATAATATTTCTTAATTTTTTTCGAGAGTTTTCTTAAGTGACTTCAGTCATTTAAGATGTAATTAACTATAGGGGTTTGCCCTTATAAGAAGCTTTTCTGAACCCAATTTATCATAAACTCTATTTAATTCTTCATATTAAATAGAGAAACATATCGGTAAATAAAAATGGTTTCGCAGATCAAACAACTATCATATATTTCTTAGTTTATTTGATGGAGCCTCATCCTCAAGTCTTATATTTATTCTGAAGCAGGTGATGAAATTTTGATTCTGACGGCCGACAGCTTCCAATGACAACTCCTTAACCAAAATTGTCCCGACAGCCTTTCTTATATTTTTTCAAAGTTTCCAACAACTGTTATTCTTGCTTATGAGGTAATTCTGAGTTTACTATAACAGATAATGTATATAAATATCCTAAAAATGCATACTTCAAATGTGTATGAAGTGTTTTCAGTTCTACTTCAGGAGTTTTTTCCATATATGAAATCAAATTCTTGTTACTTTTTGTAGAGTCTAACATTTTAAATTTTTCCTAAACATAATCCAAATCTTTATTACTAACTTCCATAGATTCATCTTGATATTTATCATCATCTTGATGTTCCTCATATTCCTTTTTAAATTCCCTTTCAAATGTCTTTTTGAAATAGTCATGGCTTAGATATTAATTAATATCCAGTATGAAGCATTTAATCTCTTACACTTTTGTAAGGTATCTCATTGATTTGGTAATATTAAATTTAACCTTTTGATCACTAACTCTCATAGTTAATTCTCATTTTTGCACATTTATCAAAGCTCTTCTAGTGGCAAGGAATGCTCTTCCTAAAATCATAGGAATTTCTTTATCTTCCTCCATATCTTATACAAATAGGAAAGATAAATTTATCAACTTTTACAAAAACTTCTACAACTTTCTTAGGATAGGTTATTGAACGATCAATTGAATGAAGAGTTACAGTAGTAGGTGAAATATCTCCTAAATCCAACCTTCTAAAAATTGATAAAAACATAAAATTAATATTGTCTCCTAAATCATATAAAGTTTTTCCAAAAAAATATTTCGCCAACAACACGAGGAATTGTAAAACTTCTAGAATTTTTAAGATTTTCAACTAGAATTTTTAAGTTTTTCAATAAGTTTTTTCTGAATTATAACGCTACACTCTTCACTGTGTACAATAGTCTCATTTTCTATAAAATTCTTTTTCTTATTAAGTATATCCTTTATGAACTTCACATAGTCTGACATTTGTTCTAAAGCTTCAACAAACAGAATGTTTATCGTAAATTTCCTCAATGTTTGTGAAATTTTTGAAAATTGGTTATCTATATTTTTCTGTTTCAATCTTTGAAGAAATCGATGTGGTGGTCTTTCTATAGGGATTTTCATTGATTTAATAGGACATTCTGACTCAAAAAAAATAGTTACCTGATTTTTCATTTTCCACCTCATCTTTTTCAACTTCAAATTCCAATTCTTATTGAATTTTGTTTTCTAATTCTTTTTCACTTCTCAATTGAATAGCCTTCTGATATTTAGGATTTACTTCAACACTACTAGGAAACATTTCTGGAGGTCTATTGCTAAGTGCAGTAGCATTATATCCCAATTATTTTTGCATGTTCTTAATTGCATCTTTGACTTTGTAATTGACTTTCCATTTGCAATATAAATTCTTCCATTGACAACTTTTTCTCCTTACTCTGCATATTATTAAAACCTGGAGGGTAATAAGGTGTATAAGTTGAATTTACTTGATTTTTGGAGTTTCCCAATGGGTTCACAGTGTTGTTTCTCCATTGCGAATTTGCAACATTAAAATTTTTGTTACTCCAACTAAAATTTGGATGATTCTTCCAATCAAAATTATAATAATTGACTTATAGATTATGTTACTGATTACTTATTGCATTCAAGGTCCAGAAGAAGATTGAGATTCTATCATTTGTCTCAATGAGTTCTCCTCAAGCACATGTGACATCTGAGAAAAAATCATTCAATATTGATCTATCTTCTTTGATATAACAGCTATTTGTGTAGCTAACATAGATATTTCATCAAAATCATGAATACTGACTACTCTTTTTAGATTTACTCTTTCAGAGGGTCATTTAAAATTATTACTAGTCATCTCTTCATATAAAGAACATGCTTCATCGAATGGTTTTGACATTAATGATCCACCAGTAATAGCGTCAATTATCTATCTAAGAGATCCAACCAATCCATTATAAAAAGTTTGAATTATTAATCAATCTGACAACACATTGTGTGGACAGTGTCTAAGGAGATCTTTAAATCTCTCCCAGGCTTCCTAAATTGATTCCCATTCAAACTAACAAAAAGATGTAATATCATTTCTAAGCTAAGCAGTGTTTGAAGGTGAGAAATATTTAGATAAAAATTTTTGTGATAAATCTCCCAACGTTCTGATAGATTTATGTGAGTTCTGATAGATTTATGTGTTAATGAGTTTAACCACATCTTAACTTTATCCCTTAGTGAAAAAGGAAAAAGTTTAAGTTTGACGACATTATTCGAGACTACACAATATTTAAAAGTAGCACACAATTCAAGAAAACTAGTATGGTGTAAATTAGGGTATTCAGTTGGTGTTCCCCTAAACTGATTGTTTTGAACCATTTAGATAATAATAGGTTTAAGCTCAAATGAATTGACACCTACAACAGAGTTTTGTATACTTAAATAAATTTTGATATGCTATAGGATTAACATAATCTCTTCGAGGTCCCTGATGATGTTCATTTTCATTTCCAGCATTACATAAATTGCAAGCCATTTTTCTAATATGATCTATCTCTTTTAGTTTTTATAGTAAGAATATTATAAATTATAAAATAACTTACTACTACTTTCCGTTACTTCCCTGACAATGACGCCAAAAACTTGATGTGGTTGGATGTAGTGTGTTAATTTTGCAAATATTTTTAATATTACAAAATAGACATAACAAATACATTCGCGAGTATGTAAATTGATCCCAATAAAAAAAACTTTAGTTAAAATAGTTTTATCTTTTAAAAATTATTAAATTGGCAAATCTCCTTTAAGAATAAAATAAGTATACGTACTGCTCAAGTAAAAAAGGGCTCTAATGAAGTCGTAGATATCGATCCCACAACGAAATTGAAAATGTCTATAAATAAGTTTTTAAGATTATAATGTACGGTGCAATTTTTAAAATTACAAAAAGTAAAGTGCTAAATTTGAATAATAATTAACAATTGAGTGCTAATTAAAATGAAGTTAAAAGATAATATTAACTAAATTAAATGCTAAACTTTCAAAAGTAAATTTACGAAAATTAAACCAAGTTTTTGTGAAGGAAAGTTAAAATTTAAGAAAACATCCATCCCCTTTACAATGAGTATATGAATTGTGAGTAATTAAAATCATTTGAAAATATTTATAAAAACTATTGTGGGGAATAGGAGCAATTCTATACTTTGCCTTCTTCCGAGTGCAAAAAGAACATTCACTGATCCAGTGTTTGGTCCATAATTCCGTGGTTTGGCTGGGAGGATACTGGCTGCCACTCTAGAGCTCCACTACTCCCTCACATGAGGGTTAACAATGCCGCATCAGTTTCCAATCAACTGGACCAAAATGGGTATTTTAATATGTAACTTTAAAATCTCTAATTTTGTATCCAACAAAGTATATTTCACTATTTATTTGCACCTAACTCTATAGATGAAATACTCTCACACGAAATCAAATGTGATTCTTCCCATATTGTAGAAATCATAGCCCTTTTAGAACACATGTTTCTCAACCAATTTTAACATTTCAATTGATCATATCGAAATGTAAATGAAGATTGAAGTTCAAATCATCACATTATTTATTGACATTTAAAACCGTATAAAATAAAATAAATTTTTTACAAAACCATATCTCAAAGTAGGGAGAAGGATAAAAAAGACTACTTAGAATTCATGAGAAGGATATGAAAAAGCATATATTTCTTACATAAAAATAAGTTAAAAAAAAAGAAATAAAAGACAACTTATCTTAATATCCTTCCCAAACAAATCCCTAGAAGTTCTCTTCAAGCCTTTATCTCATTACAAGCACTCTCAATTTTCTCTTAGAAGTGTAATGAAGATGAAATCCGTCTCCTTCCCTCTCCTCTTGTAATCCTTGAAGAAAATTTCCGAATCCTTGACTTTCTCTCTTTCTCTAACTCTCCTTGTTCCCCTTTAGGACACACCAACTCTCCTTCTATCCCTAGACTTCCCTCTCTTTTATCAAAGGCTGCCTCCCTCTAAAAAGAATTTAAAATGCTCTTCAAAATTCTGTCCAAAGTTCAACTTTTTTGAATTCAAAAGACATGTCCATTAATCCAAGAGACATCCTTTCATAAAAGAACTTTACAAAGTGTCTAGATGCATTGAATTACTCTAAGGGGTGTTTAGAACAAGTGTGCCTTTGAAAATTTGCCTTTGAAAATTTTTGTGCAAATTTGTCTTAAACCACCTTAATCTAAAAAAAGTCATCCTTGGCGCATTTGGCACCAAATCTAGCGCATCATGCACCAACTCTCTTTCAATGCGTTGTTTTGGCTCCAAATTTTGCTCTTTTTGTTACTTTTGCTTCAAATACCTAAAATTAATATACGTGCCAAAAAACATGAAAATACCCTTATTTAAAATGCAATATCTCAAAAAATAAGCATAAAGTATATACGTAAAACTACATAATATTTTGGTGCATCACTCATTAAAACTCAACTTACATATGAAAGTAAGGACTCATCCAACTTATATCTTTCTCCAGCCTGCATTTAAATAAAATTAAAGCTCATCCAACTTGCTTTGTGAACTCATTAACTCTAAACATGCATGATAATGAAATATAAATGAAAAAACAAAGTGGTCTGCATGAATTGGTTAACGTAGGAACCTTTCTAACTTAGCCAATTAAGTTGGGTTTTTTTTTTTAGTTTTCTAACATAGAAACTAGAATTTAACATGGGTTTACTGACACACCTTAAAATTACCTACTTTTATATGTACATTTCATTCTCATTTTTAAGGATATTGCACTTTAATGAAAGATATTTTGTTTGTTTTTAATTTTAGGTACAAGAAATGAAGTTTAAGAGCAAAAGGAGCAAAATAAGGTTAAATGGAGCTATAGAACAAAAATTGACCTGGCGCCTAGGCACCAAGTAGTTTATTCTGATTGCTAAAAAGATGGCGCCCAGACCCCACTATTTGGCACCTAGGCACTATCGATGCCAAAATCAAAAAAGTAATA
>NW_018220222.1:13435-15092 GCF_001263595.1 Phalaenopsis equestris
TTAGCATGATATATTTAAAATGGAGGTTGCGACGCTGGATGCTCTGCTAGGGTTTTGATAATGGTGAATTCTTGTGGTAGTGGATTGGTGGTGGCTGCTGAATTAAAGACTCCAAGGAGGCTTAATCTTCACTTTGTCATAATCTTAGTCCATTTCTCAAGGTTTGGTGCTTCCCGAGTTTGGGCTTTTTTGAATTCTGGAGGTCTGTTTCATTGAGTTACTGTAGCCGCAAAGGTCATATGGGGTCTTTGCCTTGTTTCTCCCACAATGACTATAGAATTAATTGATGCAGACCCAAGTTTTGTTTGGAAACAATCCTATGTTTCTGTCACCAGTTTGGAACCAAGTGGCAGCTCTCTAGGTGATAAGCTGGTTTTCCCCCAACCTTACTATGATGTCATGGAGGGAAAGACTGATTGTGAGCTTATCCTATAGTGCAGCAAGAAGGCAGGCAAACATGCCATTATCTTCTCTGAACAAGAAGTGGAAAAACTGAAAGAGAACTACAAATTCACTTTGGTGGGGAAATTTCTAAAGGCTCATCCGAAGAAGGATATCATTAGAAAAACTTTAGTTGGTTTGAAGCTGATTGGAGATTGGAAGATTGGCCTTTTTGTTGGTAGGCATGTCATGATACACCTAACTAAGAAAGAAAATTATGCCAACATATTTTCAAAAAAGTTTATCCAAATTGAAGACACCTCCATGAAGCTGTTGAAATGGACTCCAGCTTTTGACCCAAAAAAGAAATGCCTATTATCCCTATGTAGTTCAAATTACCAAACCTAAAACTTCACATTTTCAATCATAGAGTTCTGTTCTTTATTGGGGCTTTACTTGGAAGACCCATGAAACTTGATATCTCAACCTTCAATCTCACTAGACCATCTTTTGCAAGGATACTCATAGAAAGGAACTTTACAACTCCACCTACTCATGAAGTGTGGTTGTGGACTGCACATGATGGTTACTGGCAGCCTATTATCATGGAACAAAATCCACACTACTGTACCCATTGCTGTATGTTTAGGGATACCATGGACAATTGTTACAGGCTCGATACCAACCTTAAGAACAGTAACTATAGAGGAACCAGTGGGGACAAGCAAGCAAAAAAAAGCAAGGAATATAGAAGGAGAAGGGTAAAAGGAGTTAGTTCAGCCTGGGGAACCTGATATTGCAGCCCAGATTGCTGTATTGAAGGAAGAAGGGAAACAGATAAAAATGATGCCTAACAATGCAAAGAACAAAAAAGAGATACTGAATACAACTTCTATCATTGAGGAGGGGATTGCCACCATCATAACTCAGGGTGGTGATGGGAACACACCTACAAAAGAAAATGTATGGTTAGACAATACACAAGCACCAACTGCCTCTATGGTTCTGGAGATGAAGCAAAATCTAGTGGCTGAGTGGCAAGTGCAAAAAGGAAAGAGGAAGAAGAAAATCCCCTAAAAAGATTTTAATGACTCCCTAATTTAGGATGTAGGAAGCTGTTACTCTCACAGAAGGAGTTCCCCCTAGACTAATGTTGGCGCTATTTTTTGTTGGAGGAGTTGCCTGTAAGAAGCTGTTGGTCACCGTAATCAAAATCTCATCGCCCGCTTTGAAAGGACGTTTTAATATATATATTTATTACTAGTCATCTCTTCAT
>NW_018220222.1:15583-16216 GCF_001263595.1 Phalaenopsis equestris
AGTACTAAGCTTGTTGATTCTATGAATCCATTGGTTAATATGCCAAGAGGAGGACATCTTAGATTTTAGTAACTCCACCAGCAGGGAGGAGTCCACTTCAGCAAGAATCCACTGCCAATGTTCTTTTTGGCAAAATTTAAAGCCCAGAAAAGTGCAGCAGCTTCAGTTTCCAAAGCATCATCAGCAATATAAGGGGCCTTGTAAAACAGCAAAGTCTTCCCTTTATGATCTCTGAAAATTCCCTCAATGCCTGCTCTCTTGTTTGTGTGGCTTCCATCAGTGTTTATTTTAATGAAAGGATAAAGAGGTCTCTTCCATCTCACCTTGATGATTTTGAATTGGTTGACACCCATGTAAGTTGTGGTCTGCAGAATCCTGGGGAACTTCCTCCAGTGTATTAGTTTGGTTAGGTAAGCCCAACAGTTAGTCATCACCCAAGTAGCACTGGCCTCCCTATCCTCATGTTTGGCCATATTTATAGCCATCCAAATAAACCAAGCCACAATGAAGGGAATTGGCTTGAGGTTTATCCCTTTCCAATCTTTAATGCAGTCAATAATGTTGTCCCAGCCAATGTTAATCAGATTTATGTTCATTTGGGAAGTTAGTTTACTCCAAACCTCCTTGGCAAAG
>NW_018220222.1:16287-23098 GCF_001263595.1 Phalaenopsis equestris
TAAGTTTCAGAATATCATCAGTTGGGAGAAGGTTGTTGATGACTTTCCAAGAGAAGAACATCATAGAGGGGGTAAGATGTTTTTGGCAAGTGGAGATGTTCCACTGGCAAGAAACCTAACTATACAGGTAATTCTGAATGTCTTTAGAGATACTAGCATTAGTCCTGTTCAGAAGGATGAGTTTATCCTTTTTATTTCTATCAAACTGTATTGTAGAGATGTAGTTTGCAGACTGCTCCTTCAGTAGTCCCCTTAATGAAGTCCTCAGACCAACCATTACAAACCCAACAGTCTTAAACTAATAAATCCCCCTCCTTTTCATCCTGCAGAGGTTCCAAACAGTCATTTGAACACCAGTTGTCTTTCCAAAAAATAACATTCCCTTGTCCCAACTCCCATCTGAGCAGCTGATCAATGTGATCTCTAGCCTTGAGCATCTGGACCTAAATTCTAGAGTCTCCCACCTTCCTAGTGACCTCCCTAGGATGGACATAATTGCAATATTTGGCCATCATAAAGTTGGCCCATAAGCTTTCATTTTGTCTGAATTTAATCCACAGCTTACACAGGCTAATGTGTTGCATCTGAACCAACCAGCACCCAGAACAAGCTTCCCAACAACACCAGTCAGCTCCATTACTGCCAAAACCCTAGTAGAACTCTGCTATTTCCAGCTGGCACCTCCATGAGATATATATATATATATATATATAGGAATAATATGTTTTGAATATGTTTTAACTCAGATCAAGTTTGTAGATTTCCAAGTGTGGGGCACCTTTGTTTATGCTAATTCTTTGCTGCATGATAAACATCTGCTCTGGAAAAAACTTGAGCATATGAGAAACCTTATTAATGAGAATTGGTTTGTTGGTAGTGAGCTTAATATGATTATGAAGCCTATAGAGATAAAAAGGGGGTTGAAGAGTTGACCCTATTCTTGTTAATAGATTCTCTAACTCTATTTCTAATACATAACTTTTTGACTTGGGTTACATTGGCTATCCTTATACATGGAGAAGGGGTTTTCTTTATCAATGATTGGATGAGTATTTGGTTAAATCTACTTTTTTAAGCCACTTTCATATTGTGAAGTTTCAACATTTGAGCTATGTTATATCTGATCATAATCCAAATTTGCTTACTTTGGTTTTTACTGTTAAACCTAGCATATCTCATTTCAAGTTTCTTAAAGTCTAGACTTCCCATGATACTTATTTAACTTTGGTGAATCAGGCGTGGCAGTACGAAGGAGTTGGGACTCCATGGTTTGTTTTGTGGCAACTGCATATAAAGATGGCCACTCATTTTACTACATGGAATTACTAGACTTTTGATAATGTTCATAAAAAAAATACAAGATGCTCTGAATGTTGTTGACTCTTTGGAAGCTCAACTTGTTTGTTCTCTTGATTGAAAGGATAATGTTGCTGAGGCTCATATTTTGTTAATGGATGCTCTAGCTTAAGAAGAAACTTTACTTTAATAGAAGGAAACTGATATATCCTTTGCTGTGGGGGAAAAAACACTAAATATTTTCAAGCCATATTAAAGCATAGACGAAACATTAATTGTATTTTGAAAATTAAAAATGGGTATATGCGTGTTTTAACTTGCATGGAAGATATTGGTGAAAATGCTGTTAATTATTTTACTAAGCTTTTTCAAACCTCTACTCATGTTATGCCTGTGGACTCTACCCACTTTCTGGAGGATTATAATTACATTAATAACCCCGCATGAACTCATCCTCCTCATTAATAAGAAATTATTTATGCTTTAAACTCTATTTTCCCCAACAAAGCTCCTGGCCTAGATGGTGTCTCCTCCTCTTTCTATTCACACTCATGGGAGGTTATTAAGAATGAGGTTGTTCTCACTATAAACAATTTCTTTCTTGGTGATAATCCTTGAAATATTTCACCTCTACTTTGATTGTGCTAATAATTAAAGGTAATAATAAGATTTCCTGAGATAATTTTCGTCCTCTTTCTCTCACTTCTGTGACTTCTAAAGCTATGAATAAGATTATATTTAATAGATTGCAGCCTTATCTCTCTCATATCATTGCTCCGCAATAATCTATTTTCATTAAGGGTAGGGATATTAGTGATAATATTCTTTTAGCACAAGAGATGATTGAAGACCTGGATAAGAAGTGTAGGGGGGAAACGCCTAACCCTAGGTCGTATCTTGGTTGGTCCCTATTTGATCAATTAAGGATGATTTTATCAAGCAAAACATATTAAGTTTAGTAGTCCTTCGAGGTATACAACAGATCTGGAGAAAGAAGCAGGTCCGTGCTACTCTCTCACCGTCTGGTGAAAAGTCTCGAGTTCATTTAAACTTATTATGTTGCTTAATAACTCATCCTTTAAACACCCTTAGTGCTTAGTGAGCATTGATGTCTCAATTATCCCTAAGAATAAAGTAATTATCACTCGTAATTCAATTTAAGAACTATATGAAATTGACTTAGCGAACACCTTTAAAGAGACAAGTCTAAGAGACTTAGCCAAATTTTGACTTGGGCTAGTAGTGTTTAAAAGATATTTTAATTTTCAATGATGTTTACTTTTCTAATCCTTATTTAAATGAAACTTGATTTAGCCTAAGTCACTACTAAGCCCTTAAGACCTAGGTGAGTATCTTAATTAGTTTGAAAAGGTCAGACTTTAGGGGGTCATGATTCATGATTTGAATTTTATTTGAAAATTAAAATAGGGGTATTAAATTGATTAATTATTGACTTCAAAAGTCATACCCCTAAGCACTAGGTTCATTTTATTTTAATAAACTTCCAAATTTTACTAATTTAGAAATCTATTAACTTATCTGAAATTGCAATTTTTTTCTTTTTAATTAGGATAAGTGAGGTTGGTTTCTACCAGCTAACCCTTGTGTTTCAAACATCTAAATATGTTAATTAGAATCAAATATTTCCCATTTTCCTTTTTGAAATTAGGCATAAATGTTAATTAAGGCTAAATTTCTAAAATTACACATTTGTCCCTGACGCTCTATCACTTTATCATTCATCAAATTTAATCTAAATGACTTTGGAATTTTTATCCTACCTCACTTATAGGTCAATTGAAACATCAGAGGAGAAAGTGTGATTTTTCAAAATTTAATTTATCTATATAATTATTTTTAATGCAAAAATAGGATTTTTTAAAGAAAATTTCTAACTTGACCAAGGTAATTCTAATCCCTTGACATTTTTAATGGAGGTAGGTTTAGACTATAGAAGCCTTTAGACAAAATTTCATGATTTTTTGAATTTTATTTGAGTTTTAAGAATTATTTTAAATTTTGGGGTGTTTATTAATTATAAAATAATTCAAATGTGGAAAATTAAGTTTTATATTTTTATTAAATCTCTATGATGTCAAGGAACACAAAGAAATAAATTTCACATTTTTTTTTATTTTTCTTTGAATTATTAGAATTAATTTAGTAAAAATCCATTTTTAGCTTTTAAAAATTATTTTAAGCTTCAAAATTCAATATCTTTATTTAAAAAATCAGGAAAAATATCCCAATTATTTCTAAGTGCTTAGGAAGAAATTTAGAACATTTCCATGAATTTTATTATTGTTGTGATTTTTATGAATTTTTAATTATTTTAAATATTAAAAATAGGCTAAAAATCAAAATTTTATTTTAAATACCACTTTATTTTTAGAAAATACCCCTGGTCACAAAGAACTCAAAAAACAAGTTTTTTTATAAATTTTTGAGTTTTATTTTGATTTTTAAAAATTATTTTAGTGCCAAAAATGTTAATTAACTTGTAAAATCAATTTAAGATATTAAATGAACTTCAAATGTTTTGAAATTTTTATGGGGAGTTCTCTAGACTTTAAATTTTAGTGGAGATTAAATATTAAGTCATTTAGAAGTTTATGTTACCCAAAATTAATTTTCTTTGTGTTGTAGGGTTGGTGAAGATTAAGTGCATTCTTAATGACTTAACTCATGAAATTATTTCCAAGGGGTCCTCTGGTCATGATGAACCTTTCAAAATTTTCTTAGAATTTCCTAATCAACATGCTAATTTTCATGATTAATTTATGCAAATAATAGACATAACTTTGAAAAATATGGATCTTTGTCTAGGAACCTCTAACTTTGGAAAAATAAGAGGATGTTCTTCTTAATAAAGGCTACAACAACACGGAGAATCAAAAGACTCAAAAAATAGTGTTTAATTAAATAAAAATAAAACATGCATCAAATGACCTTCAAATTATTTCCACATTGTTCTGCTCTGTTCACTGAGCAAGAAGATATTTTTATTTTATTTTTGTAATTTTTTTACACCAAGATATGAATTTTAAAGCTAGGGATCATTGTATGATTTTTTAAATTCCCTATTTAGCTATTTAAATGCGCGTTGCCGACTGAATCCTCGGCAGCTCCGAAGGCGTGCGTGGCGCGTTCTGGTTGGACGACGCCATCCAAGTAGCCCCTAACTCGGCCCGCGATTCAGGTAAGGAAGCGCTGTCTGGCTCGATCTCATTTGTCCATCCAATACACACGTGATCGGACGGCTCCCCGTCATCATCCCTAATGGAGTGATCCGGTGTCCGTCCACACTAAAACCATAATGTCTCGGCCTAAACTTAACCAAATCACTTCGGGTTTGATTCTATGGATTTGTCTAAGTGAGATGAACATATCCATAGGGTCATCATGGTTTTAAATTAAGCTTAATCAAATGGAGAATCAAAATAGCCTCGGGAGGAGGAGAGGTTCAATACCTTGGCTTTGATAAGGGAGGCTTCAATCAGAGATGCTCGACATGGAGGTGCTCAACACGTTCGTTGGGGTCCAAAGAGGCTAAAGATTAAGCCTCTGGCCTTGGTGTAAGGTCTAAGTATAAATTCGTCCAAGCTCGATTTCAGGTGTTGGTCTAGAGCCATGTTAGGGTCTATGTGGAAGGGGAATTTGATGGGGCTTCTACTTCTTTCACTGTGGTGAAGGTGTGGGTGAGTTTAATTTGATTTTTGTGGAGTGTAGAAGTGTGGAGAGCTTTGTCCTGATTTTAGGGAGAGATTCAAGCTCAAAATTGGGCTCCGACAAGGGGATTCAGGGCAATGTGGTGGTTGGATTGCATTGAGGAGGTCTCAAAGAGGCTTTTGGATCAATTTGGGGAAGTCTCTTAGAGGAAATTTTAGCTCTCCTTCCATGGCCATGGAGGGGAGCTTTTATAAAAAATGGCTTAAAGTTTGCTGTCATGGCCAATTGAGGTGTGAAATGTGCTGCCTAGGTGGAGGGCAGAGAGGCTCCAACATTTAATTTGGATGAGGTGGTCTCTAGGTTTGAATTGGGTTTAATCCCATGGGGGTGGCTCTTGGTTTGGCCATTTTCCGGCCACTTGGCCGACCGGTCAGCCAGGGGAGGTGGCCAGGGAGATCAAGGACCTCAAGGGAATATGTCACAACAATTTAATGTGTTTAGTCTTTATTTTGGCAAAAATATCCTAAGCTTAAGAAAATTTGGAATGAAATCCCTTAATTTAGGGGACCTTTGGTTCATGGCTTAGTTTAGGTGGTTTTAAGAGGTTTAGGTTGGCCACTAGGGTCGAACTAATGGCTGTAGAGTCATTAATTTGGTGACTTTGGGGTAGTTAGGCCATCTTTAGTGCATGGGTTCAATGTGGGTTCAAGTGATCAAAGCTTTGTTTTGGGCTAGGCTAGCTATGTCAATTGGCCCAAGTGATTGGTCAACAGTGTGTATATGATTGTTTTGAAGTTTTTTGGTGAAGAATTGAAATGATTTTGAGTTCAATTAGAGGGTCAATTCGGAGGATTTTTTAAATTTGGTCAATTTGGGCATGTTGGGCTAGACTTGGGTTTAGGTTGGGTTAACCTTGGGCTAAGTCCAAATTGAATGGTCCAAATGATCAAGGGAGGTGTTTTGAAGATTTATCATGAAGGAATAGAGTGGAAATTTTGGGGCTAAGGCCATCAATTTGGTGAGATTTTGAGGCATGGCCAATTTGGGGCAAATTTTGGGCTTTTTGGACTTAGGTTGAAATCAAGTGAAATTGAGGCCTCACCAAGGCCAATTGAAGGTCAAGTTTGATGTATGAGAATATTATGAAGGTTTTTCAACATTAATTGTGGCAAGTTGAGTAGGCCATAGATTCAATTTGGTGGAGCCAAGTCATGGGCTAAAATTGGTGTTTTGATCTAAATCAAAATTGGGTTCAAATCATGGACCAATTGGGCTTGGATTTGGTTTATTTTGGTCACATTGAGGGTTAATTTGAGTTTGGGATTGAAATTTGGGGAGATTAAGATCGAATTGCTGGACATTTGAGGTAGTTTTGGGGAAAAAATGGGTCTTTAAAAGGCAATTTGGGCGTTTTAGTCAAAGATAGAAATTGGCCAAATTGAGTCATGTGGTAGTTGAGGAAAATGAAATTGAGAATATTTGGGAGGTTTTGGGAATTTTTGGGATTTTTAGGAAATTTTTGGAATTTTGGGCTAAGGAGGGGTATTTTGGTAATTTCGCAAATGATTTTTGAACCAATTTGGGTATTTTGGGTAAATTTGGGAATTTTGGCCAAATTTGGGGTCTTAAGGGTATCTAGGTAATTTGGGGGAGTTTAGAGGCAAAAGTCTAGGTTGGGTATCCTGGTAGAGTTGGAGTGTCAACCACCATCAATAAGCCATGGACCAATGGAAACCCCATTTTGGGTCCTCTATGTAGTGGTCTTAGCTAAACCCTAGCCTAAGGCTAGTGGGTTTAGGTGACCACCTACATGAGTCTCCCAAAAGTATCAAGGGACCAAAGCCTA
>NW_018220222.1:23244-36640 GCF_001263595.1 Phalaenopsis equestris
AGGACCAATATGTGGAATTTCAAGTTGAGCAGAGAAGAGTTTGGAATTTCTAATGGTGAGAGTTTATTTTCTAGTTTTCTAAGAATAGTCAATAAGAAATTCCTATGGCTAGACCTTAGGCTATTAAAGCGGAAAAACTAAACCTCAACCAAAAGTGAGGTCAACAACTAACTAGGGGGAGATCAAAATCCCTTCAACATGCTTGACCTACTATGCTAGAACATAAGGGGGATAGCCCACCCCCTCTCCTTCAAAAGGCTAAAGTATTTTAATAAAAAACACAAGCTTTGGTGCCTGGCTATATTAGAGCCTTTGGTTCATCTAAATCCCCAAAATTATCTCAAATCATTCCTTGGTTTTACTCTTTTCACTAAAATTAATAGTAAGATTTAGATTCTCTGCAGAACTGAGCTGGACTGTATAATCTAGCTCAATCACCCTCTGCTTCTTCATTTATCATTCAACATGGTAGGCATGACAGGGTATGCAACATTTGTTTATACTGGATGCACTAAAACTGCTAGACAGGAGATGTGGAATGAATTACTAAAAATCAGGACAATTTTTAATAAATCATGGTTGGTGGGGTAGGGGGGGGGACTTTAATTACCTTGCCTCTCATACTGAAAAGAAGGGTGGAAGACCCCCAAATATTGCCACCATGACAGCATTCAATGATAACATTCAGGCCTCAGGCTTATTTGATTTGGGTTATAATTTCCTTGATTTCACATGGAGAAGGGGGAAACCCTAGAAAAGGCTGGACAGAATCCTTGTGAATGACAACTGGGTACAAACCTTCCTACACAACTCCATTACCCACCTCAGTATGGCTGGCTCTAACCATAGACCCCTACTGATAACCATTTCAACATCTAACCAACCAAGCAAACCTCCATTCATATACCTCAACTTCTGGGAAATTCATCATGAATTTTTTCACACTATAAAAGAGCATTAGAGGGATTGTGAACATCCAAATCCTTTGATCAAGCTTTGGAGATTGCAAAAAAAGGTTGGAAAGGCCTTAATTCACTGAAATTGGAACACTTTTGGCAACATCATGACTGGTGTGGACCAGGTTGAGAAGGAGTTAAAGGAATTGGAAAATGATAACATCCTTGGCCAAGTGGATGAGGCATCCCTCTTAGAAGCCATTGAAAAGCTCCGAACACTTATGTCATAGAAAGATCTCTTTCTTAAACAAAAGGCTTCCAAAATCAAATTTAAAGATAGTGACCGGAATACAAAATTTTATGATTCTTGCATCAAATATCAAAGGAGATGTAACATTATCCATGCTATTAAATAAAATCAAGGGAACTCGTTAAAAGATAATGGGGATATTGCTAAGAGAGCTATTGGTTACTGTCAGCAACTGATGCAGTGCACAAAACTTGCCAGGGAGCAGCTTGGCTGTAAACTGTTTGCTTCTGATCATGAACACACTGTTGTTATTAATTTGGCTGAATTACCTGGTGAAGAAGAAGTCAAACAAGAACTTCTCTCAATTGATAGCTCCAAATCTACAGGTCCAGATGACTTCATAGCTGACTTCTATAAAAAGGTGAGGGACATCATTAAGGGGGAGGTAATCACTGCTATATAGTACTTCTTTCAAGGGTGTGCATTACCTAAGTATTTTAGTGCTGCTAATATTGTTTTTATCCCTAAATCAATCCTCAAGGAGAATTGGAAAAAAATCAAAACTATAATCCTTACTTGTGGTTAGCAAAATCATAAGTAAGATCCTGGTGAGGAGGCTCCAGCCCATCTTGCAGCACATTGTAAGTCCAAATAAGGCAGCCTTTGTGAAAGGCAAGAGCATTGGAGACAATGTACTGTAGGCACAGGAACTACGGCAGGACTTAGAAAAACCATGTTGTTGAAGGAAACATGATATACACATTTGGTCTTGAAAAGGCTTATGACACTATACATTTGGACTTTGTGATTGAGATACTCAGAGCTAGGGGTTTCTCCAATGATTCATGTCTAATCATCAAAAGATGGCTTGAAGGTAATATGAATTATGTACTTATAAATGGTAGTGCACATGGGTTTTTCATAGCTTCCAGGGGCCTGAAACAAGGAGATCCCCCTTCTCCAACCATCTTCATCCTTGCATTGGATTACCTATAAAGTTTACTTGACAAGCCCAACCAAAGGAAGAGTTACAACCAGTATCACAATAAATCTACCCTGGATATCAGTCATTTGGTGTAAGATGATGACATTATAGTCTTCTCCAGAGCCAACAAAGCTGCAGTTAAGAGGCTACATGCTTGTCTGTAGGAATTCCAGAACTCATTAGGTCTGAAAGTTGCAAAATGCCAAGTATTATTCAACAAACAAGTCTCTCCCAAAATCAAGCAGTGGATACTTGAGCTAACTGGCTTCACCTCTATGCCAACCCATTTCAAATATCTGGGGCTCCAAATAATCAACGGAAATACCAAACTAACACATTTTGATGAGGTTGTAGATAAAATTAACTTCCAATTACTGAGTTGGGCAAATTCCTTCCTTTCTCAGGTGGCAGGTTAACACTCTTGAAGAGCATCCTTACTACCTTAACCATGTATATCCTGCAGATGGCATGAAGAAGAGCACTTAGCTTTTTCTTGAAAGAATTTTCAACAGATTCTTATGGGCTGGGCAGAGAAAACAAATGATATGGGCTAGTTGGCAGAAAGTGGCCAAACCCTACCCAATTGGAGGTCTGGAGTTCAAGCGGCTTGAGCAGCTTCAACAGACAAGTTTGTGTAGGCTTTGGTTAAAATTCAGATGGCAGGATACTCTTTGGGCACAGTTTATGCATGCAAAATACTACAGATTTGCACACCCTTATTCTATTACAAGGAAGTTGGGGGACTCTAAAACATGGAGGAATAAGCTAAAGGTGAGAGATGCTGCTGAAAAGCTTTACTTATGGGAGCTGGGCCATGGGAATTTGTAGTTCTGGCTGGACAAGTGGTGCCCAGAGGACTGTTTGGAATCTTTGTTAGAGATCAACAACAACAATATTATGGTGAAAGACTATTGGGAGGACAACACCTGGTCAGAGGATATACTGGTAACCCTCCCAACTGAAAATTCTGTTAAATAGGTTACCAGGATACAATTTAACAGAACCAAAAGGGATTATCTGGCTTTAACTTTCTGCTACAACCAAAGCCTAACCAAACAATTTATGAAAAGATGTACCATTGGGACAAGGTGGCATGGGGAGAGTGCTTGTGGAAAAAGTTCATAACTCCCTCTATGTCCTTCCTCCAATGGAGAGTTTTCTTACCAACTGATGATATACTCAAGCTTAAGGAACTTAGAGGCCCCTCCATGCGCCATCTGTGCAAGAAGGACATGGAATCTGCCTCCCATCTATTCTTCTACTGTAGTTTTTCTCAACATATATGGAAGGCCTTGCAAACACACCTACACATTAACACAATGAATATAGAGTGGAAAAGGCTCACTAATTACTAGAGTGGATGGAATGACCAGAATTTGGTGTGTATTCCATTTATCACTGCCGGGTTCATATGGGCTGCTAGAAACTAGGCTAAACATGAGGACCAGCCAGTGGTTATTGGTAAGGTGGTTTCCAATTGTTTGGATTTAATGAGAAAGCTAATTTAGTGGAAAAAATTCCCTAACATCCTAAACATCTGCATGACTGCTGGTCAGAAAAGTTTCAAGGTTTTGAAGGTGGTTTGAAACAAACCTTTGTTCCCCTTCATTAAAATCAACACTGATGGAAGTTTCACTTTTAAGAGGGATAGAATTGGAGGTTCTTTTAGAGATTCTCAAGGAAGATGCTTGCTCTATTTTCAATCTCCTACCATGGCTGAGGATGTAATGGAAGTAAAAGCAATAGCTTTGTTATGGGCTCTTAAGCTAGCCAACTCAAACAATTGGAAACTCCTACAGGTTGAAGTGGACTCTTCCCAACTTGTGGACTATATGTTTGGCAGGAACACCCCCCTGGCACATTCAATAATGGATTATCCAGATGAAACACCTGATCAGGGACATGAGGATTTACTTCTCTTTTAATTACAGAGAAGGAAGCATGCCTGCTAATTACCAAGCCATATGTGGATCTTTTCTACCTCTCCCACCCCCTCTCTCTATTTTTTACTTCATGCCATCTCAGGATTGTACCCTTTTTTTGAGCTTAATTGAAATTCTTCTCTTTCAATATATATATATATATATATCTTATAAAAAGGAGACATAGGCTCTTATTTCATTAAAATAAAACAAACGATACCAAAGAAGAAAGGCATGAGAGTCCCTTCTCAGATTAAACAAAAAGAAATCTAATTAAAAGTAGAGCCACAAGGTCTCCTTTCAACAGTAAATCTAAAGGGGGGGGGTGGGAATGGTGTCTATCAAAGGAATCTCAGAGTGGAGGCCAAAGTTTGCCAACCAATGTGCAAGTCTATTGCCTTCTCTATATGCATGAGAGAAGAGAATCCTTAGTCCCAATCACAAGGAGTGAATGTCGTTAATCCATTAATTAAGATATCATGGAGATGATATCCTCCCTTCAAGAATGATGATTAAGATTTGAGAGTATGATTCAATAATTAAGGGGTTAAAGCCACACTTTTGAGCCATAGAAACTGCCCAAAAAATAGCTTAAGTTTCAGCCTCCAAAGGATCCTCAGCACAGATAGGAGAATGAAAGTAGAGCAAACACTTCCCATAGTCATTTCTGAACACCCCTCCTACCCCAGAATTTGGAGCAGAAAAATTGCCATCTGTATTTACTTTTATCGAATCCTTAGGGGGGCAACACCACTGTATAAGTTCATATTGGATTTTTCTAGGTATGTTGGTGGTAGTGCTGCAAAGAATCTCAGGTAGCTTCTTATGACAATACAATTTCTACAGATAACTATAGCAGTTAGTAGCAATGGTAGCAGCTTTCACATAGGTATCCTCATACTTCAACTTGTTTCTAGCCATCCATACAAACTAGGACGTGATAGATTGAATAGGGGGTAAAGATTGAGCTTGCCAATCCTTCCAGCTAAGAGAAAAATCATGTCAGGATAGCTGAATAGTATTCAACTTCAGTTTAAGCATTAAGAGGTTCCAAACTTGCTGAATAGTGGAACAGTTAAAGAACAAATGATGAATATTTTCCTCTTGAGATTTGCAAAAACCACATTTGGAAGGGCCTCGCAATCCTTTTAATTTTAGCATGTCATCAGTGGGAAAAAAGTCATGAAGTAGTCTCCAAGAGGAAAATGACATTGAAGGGGAGAGGAATTTGTTCCAAACACATTTACGCCAAGGAACCTCCAGTTGTGGGAAGAAAAAGTTTGATATGGACGCACAAATAGTCTGAGATACCTTCTTTTTCACAATAAGTTTATCTTTTTTAGATTTGTCTATGGAGAATTTCAGAACTTTATTAAGTAGACTATTAACAAGTATGTTCTGTAGAGCTTGCTGGTTCCATGCTCCATTAGTCCATAAATCAACCACTTGAGTTGAAAGATTAAATGGAGGAAGAGATGGAGGATTGATTATACCTTCACCAGTCCAATTGTCCAGCCACAAATTAAGTCTGCCCTCTCCCATTTCCCAATAAATTTTCAGCCTTTACCCTCACCTTCAGCATGCTTGTTCAGGTCTTGGAATCACCCAGTCTTTTAGTAACCAGGGAAGGATGCAAATCTTTGCAGTATTTACCATTCAAGAATTTTTCCCACAAAGAATTCTATGATCTAAACTTAATCCATAGTTTGCAAAAAATTAATTTGGGAAATCTACTGGAAGCTTTTAAATCCCAGCCCTCCAGCTCTAGTACTACCACAAATTTTCTGCCATCTGACCCAATGCACCTGTTTTCTCTGACCTGCCCAAAGGAATCTATTGTAGGTTCTTTCCAAAGTTGATTGGTTGGACTTTTTTATGAAAAAAACTTGAGAAATGTAGGATGGAAGAGTTGTCAAGACACTCTTGAGGAGAGTGATTCTACCCCCATTAGAAGGAAAGAATTGGACTAGCAATTTAGCTTATCCTGAATTTTTAAGACAATTTCATCAAATTGGACTTGCCTAGTTCTCCCTTTTAATAACAAAGTGCCCAAATATTTTAAAGGAAGTGAGCTAGCACAAAAGCCAACCATGTCTGAAATCCAATGCTTGATATCTAGCTTAACTCTATTGTAGAGCACAATTTGGCATTTCTGTGTATGGAATTGCATTCCTGAACAATCTTGAAACATCTCTAAACATTGAAATAACAATTTAACAGCTGGCTTAGTTGATTTGGAAAAGATAATTACATCATCAGCAACTGCTAAGTGATTCACAACAATGTTAGATCTATAACTATATAATGAATGAGGGGACTTGGCTATAAGCTGATTCAACAATCTAGATAGGTAATCAAAAGCAAGGATGAAGGTAGTAAGAGATAAGGGGTCACCTTGCTTGATACCTCTTGAAGAATTGAAGAAGCTTTATTGAAGAAGCCTTGTGATTTGCCATTAATAAAAATTGAATGGTAATTGTTACATAACCATCTATGAATATGAATTAGAGAAATAAGAGGATGAGAGAAAACCCTTGCAGTTAAAACTTCTTCAATGAAACCCCAATGAATGGTGTCATAAGCCTTTTTGATGTCTAGTTTGAAGATTAAATTCTAACCTCTGCACTGTTTGTCCAAATCCAAAACCAATTTTTGAGCCAAAAGAACATTCTCTACTATACTTCTCTCTTTATTAAAAACTGACTGGTTCTCACTATTGAGGTGAGGTAAGTGAGGTTGAAGTCTGTTTGAGATCACCTTACTAATAATCTTGGACAGAACACTTCTAATACTGATAGGTCTGAAGTGATCCCAATGAAGCTTAGAGGAGTTTTTGGGAATTAAAGTAATAATAGAGCATTTAAAATTGTTAGGAAGGTCCATTCCTCTAAAAAAACTTTGTACAACCTCCACCATATCACCTTTGCTGATCCTCAAGAATTTTTTATAAATTTCATCCGAAAAGCCATCAGGACCAGCCACTTTGGAGCTATCAAAGGAGGCCAGGGCAGACCAAATTTCCTCTTCCTCAGGAATTTAAGCCAGATCCAACTCCCTAGCATAACTCTTTTCCATACATAAAAGGTTATGTTGAATTGGATGCCTGAAGACTGGAGGTTGGGTAAAGAGTGTCTGTAAATAATTAATAGCACTAACTGCAATTAATTAATCAGAATGAAGCCACTGTCCAGAGGGATCCTTAATCTTGTGAACAATATTAAATTTTCTCCTGTAATTAATACAAGCATGAAAGTATTTTGAATTTCTATCCCCTTCACAAAATCTGGTCTTAGCAGCCTTTTGAGCATAAAATTCCTCCTGCATGTAGATATCATTCATCAATTTTTCATTAGCTAACATTAAATCCTTTTCCATATCAGGGTTAGCTTCTAAGTAGGCCTCCAAATGATCAACTTACTTTTCAGCCTCCAACACTTTCAAGTTGATATCTCCCACTTTAGTCCAGTTCCACTTTGAAAGATGTTTACTTAACTTATTTTGCAGCAACCACAATTTAATCAAAGGATTTGAATGGTGGCAGTCCCTCCAAACCATAAAGATTTGATTAAGAAAATTTTGATGGGATGACCACATATTAAGATATCTAAAACTTGACTTGTGCTTGGCAGGAGAGGCAGAAATAGTAATAAGAAATGGTATATGATCTAAGCCTGTCATACTAAAATGTTGAATTGAAGTATGTACAAACTCACTAAGCCATAGAGAATTCACAAAGATTCTATCCAACCTTTCCCATAGAGATCCCCTCCTCCAAATAAACCTGAAGCTTATGAACCCAAAATCACATAAACCAGCCATACAAATATTATCATTGAAGCAATTCATCAGGTTAATATCTGGTGGGTGGCCACCCAATTGTTTAGAGGGGGCAGAAATGCTGCTGAAATCCCCACCCACCATCCATAATGAGTTGCAAGAGATGCTTATGGCAATAATATTATCTCAAAGCTCCTTTCTTTCATTGGAAGAACTCCCTGCATAAATAAAAGTGGCCAGTCCTCCCTGACCCCCAAACTGAAACTGGATATGAAGAATTGTTGATGATCCCACAAAATGTTGCATAAGACTTCCTTTCTATAAAGCACCCAAATTTTGTTGTTCAAATTAGATAAGTGTAAGAAACGGAGAAATTGTTTAATAATTTTCTGTGAGTTTTTGGAGACCATTGGCTCCAAGATAGCCACAAAATAAAATTTATACATCTTATTCAATGCAATTAATCTATTAAGAGATTTAGGATGTGCCAATCCCCTAACATTCCAACAAAGAATATTCATCATCCAATGGAGATGGATTTGCCCCTCCTTCCGGTTCTAGCCATGGCCTCCTTTGTTTCAATATGAGAATTTTTGTCCCTGAGGGCATATAATCCTTCCTTCACTGTTTTCAATGCTTGGTTACCCTTCTTCTTTTTCCTAGATTTTTGGACTTGCCATTCATCTTCCAATGCTGTCTGCAGAACCTCAACTATGTTAGTATCAACAAGATGTTCTCTAAGGACCTCCTCATTATCTAACATGAGTAGAAGGTTCATTGTCAGTTTCTACACAAACACTATCAATAATTAGTACAACTGTTGGGTCTTGGTGAATTCCTGAAGGGCCTGCTTCAGCATTGGTATTGCTCCTAGGAGTGTTGACATTTTTCTGAGGAATATGAAAACTAGGAGCATCAGTTCCATTGTTGGCATCAGTTTTAGGGTCCTGGTTAATTCTTGAAGGACCTACATCAACAATAGGTTTAGTCATAGGATTGTGAGAAGCTTCTCAACTGACCATCCAGAGATACCACAGGAGGCAGTTCAACAACATTTGGGACCCCAGAAATTAAATTTTTAAGGTGAGGATGAAGTTTGAAACATTTATTATCTGTATGCCAAAACATACTGCAGTGGAAATAGTAATAAGGCTTTTATTTAGAAATTATCTTATGCCAATAACCATTATGTTCAGTTCCCAGCCAGATTTCCTCAACTGCTGGGAGGGTAATGTCCCTTTTTACTAAAATTCGAGCAACTGAAGGTCTAGATAGGTTGTATGTAGGGACATCCAATTTAAGAGGTTTACCCAGAGCTTTTCCAATATTAAAGATAACTTTATGGTTGAAAAAATGCAGCTTAAGGCTTGGTAGTTTAAACCAAATAGGGACTATAAGGAGCTCCTTGCTTAAGTCGAAATCAGTGGACCATTTTAGGATCTTTATAGTGTTTCCTTTAATCTGCAAGACGTGCTAGGAAAAAATTCTTGCATAATCATCCTCTCTAGAAATGTTAATTAAAATGTGCCTTCCATCAATAAGGCCAAACCTCCAAGATCCTTTGAGTTTGATGCCATCAAAATAGTTCCTTATGGCTTCCATTTTAGGGTGTCCCAACTAAAATTTCCCTATGAGAGTAAACTTACAAACCTCAGTCAGATTTTGGATATCCCCCTCATTGTAAAAAAATGCCAATTTTCCATTTTTCCTGCTCTAGGGTTTGATAATTGGGTCAGCCACCTTGTGGTAGCTTTGGGGAACGACTATATCATCAAAATCTTTAATGGTATCAAAACCTTTGACCACAACATCAACAAAGGTAGCCTTGGCCATTAAATGTTTGTAGCTAAATCCAAGTTGTTATGCTCAGCCATCAAAGCACAACATCAATGGAATAGTAACAAAACAACAAATTTGAAAAAATAATATCTCGGGAAATAGAAAACACCAGGAAACCTTGCAAGAACCTCCAAGAGAGAAAAAAACAGCCAAGGAGAAGAAAGGAACAGTATCAAAGAAGTGCCTAGAGCCACTACAAAACTCAAGCATTCCATGGAAACCCTAGCAGAGCAAACTCCAAGCCAGCCGCCACTTCCATGATGTGTATATATATATATATATATAACCTTTATAGGAGCATCACCTTCACGAATTGGCGCTTCCAAACTCATAAAAAATAGCATGGCACGACTCACCTCCGCCTCTTTAAAACAAAAAAGGGAGGGATCCCAATCCTCAAAAGTTTCCAAAAAGTTACAAGTAAAGGAAAAAACAAAAGGAGAAAACAAAAAAGTGCACTAAATCTCTTTAAGTGGCCTTTGTTTTACTCTGAGGTGGGGGATCTTCAGCTTGTCACCATGAAGTAGGAGGGCAAGGGGGGTAGGAGGTGTTGTATCAACAGAAATAGAGTTGGCAAAGGTTCCTTGTCTGGCAAGCCAGTTGGATGGTTGGTTACCTTCTCTATAAATGAAGGACATATGGATTGTAAGACTTTTGTAGAGATTGCCAATTTTTTTTAATGCATATGGTGCCATGAGGATGGCTTATCAGAGCTCAGCAAAGAGATAAGCTGTAAAGAGTCAACCTCAATCCAAACTTTCTGCCAAGTTGCCTTTTTTGCAAAAGTAAGGGCCCAGTAGATAGCAATAAGCTCAGCTTCAAGAGCATCAATTGCCACAGTGGGAGCATGGAAGAAAAGTAGACAATTACTGGAGGAATTTCTAAAAACCCCTCCCATCCCTGCACCCCATTTAGAGAAGCTACCATCTGTGTTTATTTTTATGGTTAGAGTATCAGGAGGGTTCTAAGTGACTATCTCAATTCTGTTGTGATTGATAGTGTTACTGGTCTGAGCCATATTTAAGCTAGGGCAGTTCTTAAGCTGAGTAATTTTGTTTAGTGAGTAATTTTGTTTAGATATGCATCACAGTTTCTGGTTACCTTGTTGTGTTGGATACTCTTTTCATCATGTTTATTGTTGTTCCTACTCATCAACATGAACCAAGCTACAATGAAGGGGATAGACTCCTCTTGTGTAGTTCTCCAGCTATGCCAACCAACATAGAGACTAGTCCACTCCTTGTCCAAAAGGTCCTTCTTCATCCCATAAAGGAGCTCTTTACACACCTCTTGAGCAAATTCACATTTGAAAAATAGGTGGTGAATGTTATCCTCACTTTTCAGACAAAGATAACATCTAGAGGGTCCTCTTAAACCTTTGAGTTTGAGAATATCATCAGTGGGCAAGAGGTTGTTGAAGAATCTCCAGCATAAGAAAGAAATGGAGGGGGATAGGAATCTGTTCCAGATGACCTCACCCCAATTGACCTTCTCCCAGAGATTTAACTTGGCATAAATTGCTTTGCTCAGGCTTTGGTTAGTGTAACTTTGCCAAATGATCTTATCCTTTCTGTCTTTAGCAAGCACAATTCTAGTGACTAGAGATAAATGAGGCTCCTACCATCCCAGGAACCCCCAACCCAGAAGTCACAGTCTAGGAGCTGAAGGTTAAAATCTGGCGGGGGGGCCCAATCCAGTCTTTAGGACATTAGTTTTCAAGCCAAAAGTTCACTTTACCATTCCCCAAATCCCAAATGTAACATGTCTTCAGCTTGCTCTCTGAATTTCAGCATGTTAGTCCAAATTTTGGAGTCTCCCAACTTTATAGTGATAAGGGAGGGGTGTTGGCCCTTGCAATACTTACCATACATGAATTTTGCCTACAAGAAAGTTTCTGCTCTGAATTGAATCCACATCTTGCAGAAATTAATGTTTTCAACTTGTTGGAGCCCCTTGAACCCCAGCCCACCAGCTGAAATGGGTTTGGTAGCCTTCTGCCAAGAAGCCCAGTGTAACTGCTTTTTTTGACCAGCCCATAAAAATCTGTTAAAAGCTCTCTCCAACTGGATTTGGGCGCTTTTCTTGAGGTAGTTGGTTTGAAGGATATAACAGGGGAAGGTTGTCAGGATAATTTTAAGAAGAGTGATCCTTCCCTATTAGACAAGAAGGAGTGAGACCAACTGGATAGAGTTTTTTGAATTTTCTGTAGGATCTTATCAAATTGGGTCAATTTTGATCTTCCCCTAATGAGTTGAACTCCCAGATACCTTACAGGTTCCCTAGCAGTAGAGAAGCCAGTGTAATTGGAGATCCAGTTCTTGGTATTGGAAGAAGTCCTCTTGTTAAATATAAGTTGGCACTTAGTGGGACAGAATTCCATTCCAGATTGTTTCCGAAAATGTTGTATGCATTTATAAACCTTCTTCACAGCTAGCTTATGAACAGTGGAGAATATCATTATGTCATCAGCATACATGAGATGTGAGATAGCTAAATTGGATCTATGGTGAAATCTGGAATATTGATTGTTGAGAATGTTCCTGTAATGCATTCTAGAAAATTAATCCATAGCAATAATGAAGATAGTGGGAGAGAGTGGATCACCTTGCTTTAGTCCTCTATTAGCAGTGAAAGCCCCTTGGAGTTGGCCATTGATAAGGATGGAGTGATTATTATTGGTAAGCCATCTTTGAATAAGATTTCTGAATTCAGGCTGAAATCCTCTAGCTGTGAGCATACCCAAGATAAAGTTCCAGTCAATGGTTTCATAGGCCTTCTTAATGTCTAATTTATATATGAGGTTTCCTCCTCTGCTGATTTTATCAAGATTCAATGTGAGTTCCTGTGCCAACAACACATTACCATTAATAGATTGACCTTTAATAAAGGCAGTTTGGTTGGGGCATATGATTTTGTCCAAGTGAGGTTGCAATCTTCTCACAATGATCTTGCTAATGAGTTTGCTGATGACAGAAGTCAGGCTTATAGGCCTGTAGTGATCCCAGGTTTTTTGTAATTCCCCTTTAGGGATTAGTACAATGGAAGTGTTACTGAAGTAGTTGGGGAGGTTGACTCCTTTAAAGAAGCAGACAATAGCCTCCACCACCTCACCCTTGATGATGTGCCAAGTTTTTTTTGTAGAAATCAGCTGTAAAATAATCAGGGCCAGCTGCCTTGGAGCTGTTAATACTGTTTAAGGCTTCCCAAATTTCCTCAAAAGAGGGGGGTTCAGTGAGGTTAAGTTGACCAGTGTAATTGGCTTCTTCAGCAAAGTAATCTTCATATTCAGTATTAAGTTCAACAGAAGAGTTCAGGAGAGAGCTGTAGAAACTAACAGCATCCTTAGCTATAAGTTCATTATCATTCAGCCATCTGCCATCCTTCAAAATTATGGAATGTATGGTATTGCATTTCCTCTTGTAACTTATGTATGCATGGTAAAACTTGGTGTGTCTGTCCCCTTTAGAAAAGCCACTTATAGAAGCTTTTTGTTTGAGTATCAGATCCTGTATATCAAATGCTTTAATTAGATTTATCTAGGCAGTCAGCAAATCAGTTTCAGTGGCAAGGTTATTCTGAGCAGCAGCCTCAAGTCTCTCAACCTCTTTTTCAGCAGATAACACATTGGAAAACACATTTCCAAAAGTTTCCCAACCCCATCTCCTCAAGGCTTTGCTGGTTTTCTAATGCAGAAGGGTAAGCTTGACAAAAGGGTCAGGGTGTTCAA
>NW_018220222.1:37214-44023 GCF_001263595.1 Phalaenopsis equestris
GGAGAGATGTATGAACTGATGATGGTCCACAAAAATGCTCCACTGAATTTCTTTCCTACAAAAGAACCAAATTTTATTATTTTTGCTAGCATAATGTGAGAAACCAAGGAATATTTGGAGAATTCTCTGAGATTTATGTTGAACCAAAGGTTCAAGTATAGTAAAGCACCACAACTTGTGTTTTCTATTGAGATAGATCAGTCTTTTTAAATACTGAGGATGGGCAATGCCCCTGATATTTCAACAAAGCATATTAATCATTGGGGAGATTATTATTGTGGGGGGAAGGCTGAGATCTTGATCAGGTCCTTCCTCTGGAAGGAGGAGGTCCCCCCATTTTCAAAGTTTCTATGAACCCAATGTTACCCTCTCTTAATTTCTGTACTTCAGATTGAATCTTATTCTTCATTTTGTATTTTTTTAATTGCCATTCCTCTTCCAACAGGTGTTTCATCTCTACTATATCCTTCTGCTGAGGAGCTTCTATTCCCAGAGTAGTTTGTCGGTTGTTCTCCTTTAGTTGCACCACCTCATCTAAAGAGACAGAAAGGGGTGTTTGAATATTTATCTGATTTACCTCCTCCATGAAAGGTCTAGGGGAAGTATCTGGGGGGTCTGTGGAGACAAGAGGAGCAGTAGAGCTTTTAGGTGTTTCTAGCATATCATCCATATTCCCAGTTGGAGGGGGGTCTACACCAATTAAGCCTTCTGGGGAAATAGGCTGGACGTGCCTTCCCTGATTTGCTACTATCTTCTTTGGGGAGGGTGAAGCCTAAAGCCTCTGTCCTTGGAGTGGCCAAACATCCTGCAGTGATGACAATAGTATGGTTTCTGTTCTAACTTCACTGTTTGTCAGAAACCCTCCTTGTCATTACCTATCCAAATTCTATTGATTTCAGGGAGGGTAACATCTCTCTCAATGAGAATTCTGGCTAGGGCAGGTCTGGCCTTATTGTAAGTAGGAGCATCCACCTTCATAGGTCTCCCTATAGCACATGCTATATTGAATAATGCATTGAGATTGAAGGACTGGATTGGATGGCTAGGTAATTTAAACCATAGAGGAATACTAGGGTCAAAATCAGGATCCCATTTCAGGATTTTCATTATGGTACATCCAATTTGGATGGCTTATTTTGCAAAGAGTCTAGCATAGTCTTCCTCTCCTGAGAGTTGTATAAGTAGGTGTTTTCCATCAAGAATTCAAATCTGCCAATCACCATTAAATTTTAGAGATTCAAAGTAGTTTCTAACTAAGTCCATCTTAGGGTGGCCAAGAAGAAATTTCCCCACCAAGGTAAATTTAACTTGGTTATTGAGATTAATAATTTCTTGAGGTGAGAAATAAATAGCAGGTTCTCCATCCTTAGCACCTGAGGGATGAATGCAAGGACTGGTGCCCTTTCCTGCTGCAGTGTCATGAAACTTCTGTGGGAAAATTAAATGTTCAAGATCATTAAGGGAAGTAGTTGATTTTCCAACCACTCCTGCATTAGTAACTTTTGCCCATTGAACATCTGTGTCCAACTCGATAGGAGTAGCCATACTCCCCAGAACCACTGACCAAAAGACAAAGAGCAAGAGAACCAAAGAAAAGTAGGACCAAACCCAGGTAGAACAGGTGCACCTGTTAGCAACCTCAACACAGCAGGGCCCAACACCAGGAAGGGGAGGGAAACCACCACAAGATCAAAAGAGTGCCAAGAGATAACATATAAAACCAAAGGAGAAAGGAAAGATAGCCGAAAATAGAAAGCCTCCAATGGAACAGTAAAATCACACTAATCAAGAGAAAAACCAATGAAACAGTAAAAACCACAAAAACTTAAGAAAGTATTGATGGAGATAAATATCCAAAGTGTAGGAGGAAGAGAAAAAAACACCCTGAAGAAAATAATAGCCAGAACTCCCCCAGGAAACCCCCCAGCAGCTAACCATGCTGCCAGAAACCCTAGCAGAGCACTTCCCTCCTCAGCCCCTCCGCCGCCAGCATTCACATATATATATCTATATATATAAGGAAGGAAGCAAAATGACACCTTGTTTTGCTCTGCTAGGGTTTGGGATCCATGACTTTGCATCTTCTGCTCTTCTTAGCTTCGTTCTTCTGTAAAGCATCCATTTGGGTTGCTAGTGCTTTTAAAAAGCATAGTTTGGGCTTCCCTGCTGCATGAAAAGTTCACTAGTGGTCTTTTCATTTTTTCTCGGGCTAGTCATTTTTTAGTTGAGTTTTACTAATCCATTACTTCTTCAACTCCTAGCAGGTTCTTATTCACTATTTTATTATTCTCTATTGTCTTTGGGCTAATAATGGATGTTTCACTTCAACAAGCTGACCTAAATTATTTGGGAAAGTCTTATGCTGCAGCTGTATCTTCTTCGGGCTTGTTGGGAGACAAATTAGCTTTCCCTCAAGCTTATCCTGATGCCATGGTTGTAGAAGAGGTGAGTTACATGTTTAAGAAAGGATCCGAGAAGAGTGGTAAGTATGCCCTTTTCTTCTTTGAAAATGAAGTTGGTTACCTATCCATGAAATGCCAATTTACCCTTATTGGTAAGTTTCAGTTAGGCCATCCTACAATGGAGCTAATAAAAAAAACCTTTGAGTATTTCAAATTATCTAGGCACTGGAAAGTGGGGATGTTCGATGGGAGGCATTGTATGATTCACATGACTAATGAAGAAGACTATGCAAGGATATTCTCAGAGAAACTGATTAATATAGAAAGAAACCAAATGAAATTGTTGAAATGGACTCTCAAATTTGATCCTGGGAAAGAACTTCCTATCATTCCTTTTTGGTTTAAACTCCTATGTTTAAGGCTGCACTTCTTTCATCATAAAGTCCCTTCTCCATTAAAGCCCTCCTGGGTAGGCTAATGAAACTTGATGTCTCCACTTTCAATGAACTAGGCCTTCAGTGGATAAGATTTTAGTAGAAAGGGATATTACCCTCCCTCCTATTGAGGAAGTTTGGTTGGGCACTCAATACAATGGGTATTGACAACCTATAATCATGGAGCATAAACCTTTTTACTGCTCTCATTGTAAAATGTTTGGTCATAATGACAAAAAATGTTTTAGACTACATCCCTCCCTCAAGAATACAAACAAACTTATTTTCCCCTAGAGGCTATCCCTTCTATGGATTAGGCAACTACTGTAACCACTCCTGAGCTAAATATTGAGCTTGATTTACAACTCATTAATCAAGGAGACTCATCTCTATTAGCCAATCATCTTCCAAACCAAGAACAATTTGACCCACATATTTCCTAGGTGGAGAATTTCAAGGTTGAACTGCAGGAACAACCTTCAAAACATGTTCACTTATCAAATGAGACTAATTTCACTGAGGTCCAGGATATTCTAGACCCACATATCATTTCCCAAGTGGAGGCAGTTGTGACTGATTTATAGAAACAGCCTAGACATTGTTCAACCTGCTGGATCTGTTTAGATGGAACAAACTATTCCGTTGTGGAGTTACAACAGGATATGGAGACTGATTAGCAAATTCAGAAAGTCAAGAAGAAAAAGAAGGGGAAGTTGGAGAATAAGTACTCATTGGATGACACTTTGATTTTTGAAGCTGACAACTCCTATTTCTCTAGGAGGGACTCCTTAACCAGGCTTACTAAGGGTAGGTCCAAGCCCTCTCACCATGATTATTCTTCTATGTTGGAATATAAGGGAAAATTTTCACCCCATTTCTCTAAAAAGGCTCCAATTTCTCAATAGAAAACATAGATTGTGGTGTATGACCATTTTAGAGCCTTTGGTTCACAAAAACTCTAATACAATTATTAATTCTTTCATTGGTTTTCATCACTGGTCCAATTGCAACAACAAGGTATGGTTCTTCTACAAAAAAGAAATTCATTTCTCCAGAAAGTTCTCTACATGCCTGAAAGTTCTCTCTACCTCTACATGCCTGGAAAATTTCTTAAAACAGAAAGCTGCAATTAACAAATTTACTGATGGGGATAGAAATACCAGCTATTATCATGCCTGTATCAAGTACAACTGGAAATGTAATGTAATTTATAGCATTGTGAACTCTTAAGGCACCATACTTCATGAGGAGGCCCTCATTGCAAAAGATGCAGTTGAATATTTCCAGGGTATCTTGAATTCCTCGTCTCCACAGAGATCACAGTTGGATGGTGACTAGAGAAAAATATGTTGAGATTTTCATAACTATTTTATAATGTCTTAGATGATATTAAACTTTAAGGAAATGTATTTTTGATGTTTAGTTGCAGGAATGATGAATTTGGGTCATTGGAACAAAAAGATGCAAAAGAAACGATTTTGGAGCGAAAAGGACCAAAATGTGAAGAATTAAAATAGGATCCGACGATGCCATCAACCCCGGTGACGGCGAGATTTTCCCAAGACTCCTGAATTAATTCATTAAGAAGGTCTGCCGACGGTGCCGTCGGGGCTGCCGACATCGAGCTCGATGGTTATGCCCAATCAGGCTTTGGATAAGTCCAAATTTTAAAGGGATGCTTAGGCAACTCTTGGGAAAGCTCATCCACAACTTTAAAAGAAGATTTTAGCTGAAAATTGAGAATTCCTGGGAAGGGGGAGAGAGTTCCTGGAGGTTAAAAATGTTCCAATAGTGTTAAAAATTGTGAGGAATTCTTCAAGAGATTGTAAGAGTGGAGGGAAAGTGAGAGATTTCTTCCTCCTTACTGCTTTGGAGAGGAATTCTGTGTGCTATAAAGAAAGGAAGAGATTCAGAGAAACTTTGAGGAGTTTTCTTGGGGATAAATTAGAGATAAGTTATTTACTTATGTAGTTTGTATGAATTTGATTTTATATATAAATTCTGAGTTTGGTTGTGTTTACCCATGAGATCTGAGTAGTTTTCTCTGTCTTTCTCCTTGTCTCAAGATTTGTGAAATGATGATTTGAATAGGTGAAGCCATGAAAATGTTTAAGAAATTATGATGATCTATTAACTTCGATCTTAATTTACTTTCAATCTGACCAATTGATTTGTTAAAATATGCTGAGTTTTACAACTAAAGTGAATATTACATCCAAGGTTCAGGGAGGTCAAAGCCGTTGGAAGTTTGGTGCAAATAAATAGATAAATAATATTATCGGGCGTAGAATTAGAGATTGTAGAGTGAAAGACTAAAATCCCCAATTTGGTCCTATCGTTTGGGTGCTGAAGTGTAGATGTTAGCCCTCAGGTGAGGGGAACGTGGGAGCTCCAAAGTGAGAGCCGGTATCCTCCTAGCCTAGCCACAGATTCAGTAAACAAGCGTAAGATTAGTCAATATTCTTTATGCCTGGACCAAAGGGTAACGAGTAGGTGTGCTCCTATTTGGCACAATATAATTTGAACTGATTCACTTTATCCATTCACTATAATTTCTTGACAAGGAGAATGATGATTTCTTATATATTGAATATCACATTTAAACCTTCATTAATACCATTAGTTATTTAATAGTTATTAAAATTACATATTTATTTAAATTACTTATTAGTGACAGATAAGCAAATTGAACTTTGTTGTTGTGATTAAAGTATTGTTTTCTAATAAAATCTTAGTTTGTAGTTCTAAACTTACTTCTTATGGGATCGATATCCAAGGCTCCATTAGAGCCCTTTATTACTTGAGCGATACATATACTTGCGTTGATAAGTGTGACTTTGCAATTATTGAATATTTTTGAATAATTATTTTGTCCATATTTTTCAAATCTATAACTGTTATTAAGGATTTGGTACAGTTGCTTAGGAAGCAAATCTTTTAGCAGCAGTATTAAATACTTATATTTTTAGGCATATATAAAGTCGCAGTCAAGTTTTTGGCACCGTTGCCGGGGATTGAGTAACAGACAAACTAGGATTATTAGAAAATTTTTTACTTGAATTGCAACTTATTTTTGTATTTAGTTAATTATATTACTGAGTACTGATTTCAAATTGTATGCATAAATTTGGACCTCTGAAAATCTTATACCCTTCAATTCGGAATTAGATCGTACTATTAGAAAGATTAGAAGATTGAGAAGAGAACCTAGAAATTATGATACAATGGAAAATAACATGAACAATCAAGGAATAGATAATGAACACCAACCTAGACCCCTACGAGATTATGCAAATCCTACAGCAGATGAAATTTACTTATCTATCCAAAATCCTGATGTAGCTGCTAATTCATTTGAGCTTAAACCTGCTATTATCTAAATGGTACAGAACAATCAATTCAAAGGAACACCAAATGAAGATCCTAACTTACACCTCGCTAGTTTCTTAGAACTGTGTGCTACTTTTAAATATGACAGAGTCTCAAACGATGCCGTTAGACTTAGATTTTTTCATTTTCCACTAAGGGATAAGGCGGATACGGCTAAGATGTGGTTAAATTTGTTAGCACCAGGATCTATTAGAACTTGGGAAGAACTATCACAGAAATTTCTATCCAAATATTTCCCTCCATCCGAATTTGCTAAACTTAGAAATGACATAACATCGTTCTGTCAGATTGATGGAGAGTCAATATATGAAGCTTGGGAGAGATTTAAAGATCCTATTAAGAAATGCCCTCATCATTCGTTACCAGATTGGTTGATAATTCAAACTTTTTATAATGGATTAGTGGGATGTCTTAGTTTGATTATAGATGCTGCGGCTGGTGGCTCGTTAATGTCAAAACCTTTTGATAAGGCTTATTCATTAATAAAAGAGGTGGCTACAACCAATTTACAATAGCCCTCTGAACGGGTAAATCTTAAAAGAGTAGCTAGTATCCATGATTCTGATGCAATATCTATGTTAGC
>NW_018220222.1:54274-55014 GCF_001263595.1 Phalaenopsis equestris
GAAGATTTGAACTAGGCCACCGACGGCGCCCTCGACCCCGCCAACGACGAGTTTTTCCCGAGACTACAAGACAAAATTTATAGAAGCCCCGCCGACGGCGCTGACAATGCCGCTGACGGTGAGATCAACGGTTATGCTCAATCAGGCTTTTGATAAGGCCAAATTTTGAAGGATGCTTAGGCAACTTCTTGGGAAAGCTCATCCACAACTTTAAAAGAATGTTTTGGCCGAAAATTGAAAAGGAAGAATGAGAAGTCCTGGGAAGGGGGAGAGAGTTCCTAGAGGTTAGAAAGGTTTCAATAGTGTTTAAAATTCTTCGAGAGGAGAGATTGTAAGAGTGGAGGGAAAGTGAGAGATTTCTTCCTCCTTGCTGCTTCGAAAAGGAATTCTTTGTGATGTAAAGAAAGGAAGAGATTCAGAGAAACTTTGGGAGTTTTCTTGGGGATAAATTAGAGATAAATTATTTACTTGTTGTAGTTCGTATGACTTTGATTTTATATATGAATTTCGAGTTTTGTTGTGTTTTCCCCATGAGATCTTCTCCTTATCTTGAGATTTGTGATATGGTGATTTGAATTGGTGAAGCCATGAAAATGTTTAAGAAATTGGGATGATATTTTTTGCGATGATCTTTTACCTTTGATCATAATTTACTTTCAATCTGGCCAATTGATTTGTTAAAGTATGTTGAGTTTTACAACTAAAGTGAAGATTACATCCAAGATTCAGGGAGGTCAAAG
>NW_018220222.1:55353-87910 GCF_001263595.1 Phalaenopsis equestris
CACATTTAAACCTTCATTAGTATCATTAGTTATTTAATAGTTATTAAAATTACATATTTATTTAAATTGCTTATTAGTGACAGATAAGCAAATTGAACTTCCTTGTTGTGATTAAAGTATTACTTTTTCTAAAATCTTAGTTCGTAGTTCTAAACTTACTCCCTATGGGATCAATATCTAGGACTTTATTAGAGCCTTATATTACTTGAGCGACACGTATACTTGCATTGATAAGTGTGACTTTACAATTATTGAATATTTATTTCATCCATATTTATCAAATCTATAACTGTTATTAAGGATTTGGTACAATTGCTGAGGAAGTAAATCTTTTAGCAGCACTATTAAATATTTTAAGCATATATAAAGTCGCGGTCAGATGGTTCCTTATTCAATGAGGAAGTTACTTGTGTTCAAGAACTCAATCTTACTGATCTCCCCACTGAGTAGGAGATCTAGGGAGCTCTTATTTCCATTGATTCTAGTAAAACTGCAAAACTAGATGGATTCTCCTCAAATTTTTACAAGAAGTGTTGGAATATTATTAAACTTGAGGTGATTTCTGATATCCAAGCCTTCTGTGGTGGTTCTTCTCTGCCTAATTATTTCAGTTCTTCCAACATAGTTCTGATCCTCAAATCCACTGAAGGTCCCAATGGTAGCATTTTAGACCTATCTCCCTTTCCACAGTGTTCAGCAAGCTAATCAGTAAGATTTTGGTGCGCAGATTGAAGCCTCATCTCTCTGAGCTCATTAGGCCCAACCAATCTGCTTTTACAGCTAGAAGGTGTATAGCTGATAGTGTGTTGTTAGCTCAAGAGATTCTCACTAAAATTGACAAGCCTTGTAAAGGTGGGATTCTAATATATAAGCTGGATGTTAGGAAAACATATGATACAAATGAATGACACTTCATTCTGGACATTCTTAAGTCCAGGGGGTTTCCTCCCAAGTTGTGTGAACTCATTTCTAGGTGGTTACATAGTAATGCTAATTCTATTCTTATCAATGGTAAGGTTCATGGGGTTTTTTATAGCAAATAGTGGTCTCGAACAAGGAAAATTATTGTCTCCCACTCTATTTATTCTGGCTATGAACTACTTCTGCAGGCTTCCAGACAGTAAAATCTCTTCTAGCTCTTCCAAATTATTTCATAACAAATCTATTTGGCTTATTAGCACCTTCTTTATGTAGATGATATTATATCGTTCTCTAGAGCTACTAAACTAGCTGTCAAACAAGTGCTACACTGCCTTCAAGTTTTCCACCAATGCTCGGGTCTCCAATTCAATGCCTCTAAATACAATTTGCTTTTTAGATGCAGAACTAAGGATTAGATTAAACACTGGATCCAATATGCTTTTGGATTTTCCACTCATTCAGTTCCTTTCCTTTACCCTAGATTTTCTCTCATCAAAGGAAGACTAAAACAAGTGCAATTTGACCATGTAATAGCCAAGATTGATGCCCAATTGAACTGTTGGACAAAATCCTTCCTATCTAATGGAGGGAGAATCACCTTACTGAAGAGTATTTTAACTACATTCTCTCATTATATACTACAAATGTCTAGGATGAAGAAAAGTAATCAACTGCACCTCGAAAGAAGCTTTAATAGATTTTTATGATCGGGTCAGAGGAAGCAGCAACATTGGGCAAGTTGGCAAAAAGTTGCCAGGCCAACTATTGCTGAAGGTCTAGGTTTCAAGGGGCTTCCCCAATTATAACAAATTAATTTGTGTAAATTATGGATTAAATTCAGAAAACGGGACTCACTCTGGGCCAATTTTATGCTGGGTAAATATTGTAAGGGCATCCACCCAAACATGGTGGAGAGGAAGCTTACAGACTCAAAATTATGGGCTAGCCTCCTTAAGATCAGACAACAGGCTAAAAGACTCTTTCTATGGGATTTGGAACATGGTATTTTCAGTTTTTGACATGATAAATGGTTCCCTGATGAGATGCTTCATCCTCTTGATCCTATTTCCAATTCTGATCTACTAGTGGGAGACTGTTGGGAGGGTAATAGCTGGTTAACTGCTGTACTGCAAACTCTGGTATCTCTTTTTTCAGCTGAAGAAATATCAAAACTACCTTTTGACACCTCAAGAAAAGAATCTTTAGCTACTCATAACAATCACTCCCAAAACTTCACCCAAGCAATTTATGCCAAATTATATAAGTGGGAGACTGTCCTTTGGGCTAATTCCCTATGGAACAAATTTCTTACTCCTTCTATGACACTTTTGGGATGGAGATTTTTCCACCATTTCTTATCCATGGGTGATATCCTTAAATTAAAAGGATTGAGAGGTCCCTCAATGTGTTCTTTATGTCTTCAAGATGAGAAGTCTACTGCTCATCTTTTTTTCCAATGCCCATACTCTCAATTAGTGTGGAGTGATTTCCTCCCTTGTCTGTTGATTGACACTTTGCTGCTGGACTGGAATCAATTACTTTGTTGCTAGAATAATTGGGCTAAGATCAATCTGGGAATCATTCCTTTTATTCTAGCCTAGTTACTTTGGATGGCTAGGAACAAAGCAAGGTTTGAGAACTGTCTTACACCTACCAGTAAGGTGGTAGAAAATTGCAAGTTCTTCATGCTTAAACTAATATTCCTGAAGAATTTCTTCAATATATGTAACTCAACTTGGCAAGGGCACACTTCTAAAATTGAGTTCATTAAGGTGTTATGGAAAGGACCCTCTCATCCTTTAATAAAGGCTAACACTGATGGTAGTTTCTCCATTGGGGGTGTCTTTAGGGACTCTAGAAGATGCTTGTTGTTTTTCTATTCTTCCATTTCAGCCTTGGACCCTTTGGAAGTTGAAACTGTTGTTGTTTTCTGGGCTATTAGGTTAGCCATTCTCAATAGGTGGACCAACATATAGGTGGAAGTGGACTTTTCCTTACTTATAGGGGCCATTACTGCTGATGGGGACTTTGCTTGGAATATTTCACAATGGCTTAAGAAGATTAAGGATTTGATGCCTTTTGCTTGTATTCATTTTACTTTCATCTACAGAGAAGAGAACTGTCCCGCCAGCTGGTTAGCCAAACTTGAGAATTCTTCTAACTCAACCTTTGGTTCTAATACACCTTCTTCCTTTCTTGCTTTTCTTTTGGGTGGGGACCTTCTAAATGTCCCATACCTTAGAGTTTGTAAGAAAATTTTATTGGAATAAAAAATATATACATATTTAGGGAAGGAGCATTATACAGCTTCAATATATATTAAAATAAAAATGGGTTACAAAAGAAGAGGGAGGTGGATCCCCGAAGCTAAAAGGTCAAAAAAATACATTTAATTGCACTTGTGGGGGTTCCTCCTCCCAAAGTACAATCCACGTAAGAAGAGAGAAAACAAAAGTATAGTACCGTGGAGGATCCCTGCAAATATAGCTTCAGGTGTGAAAATACTCAAATTCCAGGCAATAATATGCGGCGCGAAATTATCATAAAGCCTGAAAATCTCAGCATAAATTTTCTTGCGTAAACATGAAATGGCAGCATAATTTTCCTGCATAAACACGTTACAGATCCAAAAATAGTAAACCCTTACATTCAACAAATTTTTCCTACATAAACATGGATGACAACATAATTTTCCTTACATAAAACATGAAAGCCAAAACCTTCCCAACTCAAAGAGGAAATATACTTGGAAGCCTTATCAGACATGAAAAAGCACCAGAAAAAGAAAAGATTCCAAATATAGAAAAGATTCCAAGCATAATTCCAAATATAAAGCATAAGAAGAAAAGAAGACAGCCAGAGAAACTACTTAATTCTGATAAAAGGGAGCTCAATCATGTCTCCCAAAATAAAAGAATTAAGCTTCGACATGGGATAAATCCCATAATTTACCTCAGCCAACCCCCTACCCTTATTAGCAAGCCAATTAGCTGGGGAATTGCCTTCCTTATAAATAAAGTATAGTTTAATATTTAAGTTGTATCATTGGATAACATCACGAATAAGATTTATAATGGCAGGAAATCTCATCTAGGCCCCGTAGCCTTGTAAAACTCATTAAAAAGAATTTGCGAATCTGTCTCAAAAATAATATTTCAAAGCTTAAGCTGTGCAACAACCTACAAGGCTAACAATAAAGCCCAAAATTCAACCTCTAACAGTGTAGAGGTGAAATGAGGAGATCAAAAGTAAAACAGACACTGCCCAGCGTGATTCCTTAGGATACCCCCCGCACCTGCAACATTGGAATGCCAACTGCCATCAATATTAAACTTAGACAAACCTGAGGGTGAGGGTAGGGTTGCCATCTTAATAAGATGGCCATTCTACCCAACCTCAAAGACACCATATCATTGGTTAAGGAAAGAGCCCTGCAATCTCTTTGAAAATGAGCAAGAATTTTAGAGACAGTGAGATTAGGGTGAAACATAGCATTCTCATATTTAGCATCATTTCTCGCCATCCAAATAAACCAAAGAACCACCAAAAAAAACCAAAAGAGCTTTTCATCCACCTGTGTAGCATATCTCCAGATAGAGAGATAATCAAGAATAGAGGATGTAAGCCTCCAAGTGACATTAAAATGATTATCAAACATATTCCAACTAACAATAGCGAAGGCACAAAGGAAGAAAAGATGCTCAGTCGTTTCAAAATTCATCTTGCAAAGATAGCATTCAGACGCCGATTTCAATCCTTTAAGTTTCAAAATATCATCCAAAGGCAAAAAATTAAGAAAAAACCTCCATAAGAAGAAAGAAATAGAGGGTGATAAAATTTTGTACCAAATAAACCGCCCCCACCTCAAACTTATCAATTGATAAAGGTTAGTATAGATCATTTTAGTGGGAGAGGTAGAAGCCGTGGATTTCCACATAGGAGTATCTCTCATACTATTCTTAATAGGGATTTTAGAGATTCTAGCAGCCTGGATGCCAAAATATTCATTCAATTTATTGACGTCTCAATTACCATGAAGCCATACATCAGTGACAATCAAATCATAAGAGATACCTTGTTGAAGAAAAAAATCCTCATCCCCCAAGCAACATTGATCATGCCACACGGAGATCTTACCTTCCCCAACATCCCAAAAGATAAACTTGCTAGCCATAGTTCCTCACTTTAAGAATGGCTTTCCAAATCCTGGAATCCCCCACCCTCCACTAAACGGCAGCCGGGTGGTAATGGGAGCAATACTTATTGTGAAGAAAATTAGCCCATAAAGAATTGTTAGCACAGAATTTAAACCACAACTTGCCCCTATTAATAGCAAAAATTTGATCCAAAATTTTAATCCTTAAGCCACCAGCAGCCTTAGGTTTACAAAATTTTCTAAAAGTAGTCTAATGCTTGCTAGAATAAGTACCAGACCATAGAAACCGATTAAACAATCTCTCTAATGTAAGTTGGGTACTTTTCTTGAGATTGAGAACTTGCATAACGTACATTGGAATACTAACAAGAACACTTTTAAGTAAAGTGATACGACCACCATAAGAGAGAAAAATATTACGCCAATCCTCAATCTTAGATTTGATTTTATCCACAACATCATATAACTGAGTTTGTTTCCGACGACCCCTTCGAAGGTTAACTCTAAGATATTTAAGAGGAAGAGAGGCAGAGTGACAACCAATAAAATAGGTTGCCTAATTAGTAATTGAGCTCTTAACATTCTTACCAAAGTAAAGATTGTACTTATCTTAATTAAATATTAATCCGAAAGTATTTTGAAATTTCTCAAGAACACGCATCATCAATTTGATGGTATTTTTACTAGCATTAGAGAAAAGAATAGCGTCATCGACATAAGCAAGATGACTAACCACAATCTTGGACTGATGATGAAACTGAGTAAGCACCTTATTATGTTGCAGCTCATTAACTAATCTAGAGAAATAATCAAAAGCGATTATGAAGATTGTAGGTGAAAGAGGATCACCTTGCTTAATACCTCTTCACGCAGAAAAAAAAATCATAAGAATTACCATTAACCATCACACTGTAGTGATTATTATAAAGCCATCTCTTGATAATAGAAATTAAATCATGATGAAAACCACGAGCATGAAGAATGTTAAAAAGGAAATCCCAACTGATAGTATCAAAAGTCTTTTTGATGTTAAGTTTAAATATCATGTTACCCTGGACATTTCTTATCAAGATCCTCAATTAATTCTTGCACCAGCAAAATATTATCAGTGATATCTCGACCCTTAACAAAAACAGACTGTTTAGGCGAGATAATATTAGGTGAGAGTGGTGTAATCCTGGAAAGCATCAATTTGCTCAAAACTTTAGAAATAACCGAAGTGAGGGCTATGGGCCAAAATTTATCCCAACTAGATTTATCAGTACCTTTGGGAATCAACACAATCAAAGAGGAGGTAAAGTATTTCCTAGGATCTTCCCCCTTAAAAGATATTTGAATCTCAAGGGTAATTTCCTTTTTAATGATGTCCTAATAAGAAACATAAAATGAAGAGGTGAAACCATCCAGTCCAAGGCCTTTGTTCGAGTTTATATCTTTAAGAATAGAGAAAATTTCTTGCTCAGTAGGCACCTTAAAAAGATTAATGGACTTAACATACTGATGCTCGTTATCAAAGAGAGAAGCTTTAACCAGAAGCACCAGAAGTAGACATAAATATATCAGTGAAATAATCAACTGCACTTTGACCAATGTCACCCTCCTGAGTTAAAGAAACTCCGGAAGGAGCACAAATTTTAAGAATAGTGTTGATATTCTTTCTACGCTTAAGGGAGGCATGAAAATATTTTGTGTTTCGATCAGCACTAGAAAAATAAACATCATTAGCCTTTTATTGTAGAAAGCCTTCCTCCAAAGTAATAGCTTCAAGAAGGTTGGAGTGAGCTGTAGCTAAAGCCTCCATAATCTAAGGGGAACAATCAATCCGAGCCTCCAAATTATCAACCACCCTTTAGGCCTCAAGAACCTTATTATGGACATTACAAAAAATATTAAAATTCCAATTACGTAAATGAGCGGCAACCTTCTTATGAAGCTGCTACAGAGTATACCAATGATTCCTGACACAATTGACATTCCAAACTTGCTTAATAAGAGTCAAGAAGGTATCATGAGTGGTCTAAATGTTAAGGAATTTAAAATGATAAGAAGCAAGATTGATATTAAATGAGAGAGAGAGAAGAATAAGATTATGATCAGAGGCCACGTGATTTAAATGAAAACCCTTAGAGACATGAAAATAATTGAGAAAATAGTGATTTCCAGCGATCTAATCTCTGGGCAAGGGATCCCCTCTGCCAGGTAAATGGAGGGCCCGGAAAACCCAGATCATATAAACCAGCCTCCTTAATCTTATCACAAAAATGATCAATGAGCGTAGTGTTGTACCGACCTCCACCCCTCCTTTCAGAAGACTTCATAATCATGTTGAAATCCCCCCACCCCCCCACAAACCAATTATCATGGATAGCATCACCCATAAGAGAAAGCTTCTGCCAGAGTTGATATTTATCGTGAAGTAATGAGCTAGCATAAACAAATGCAGCCCAAGCAGAAAAAACATCCCGCTTAAAGTGGAGAAGCACAAATTGTTCATCATCTTCAACAATGTCATATTCAATATTACGCTTTCAGAAAATCCAAATTTTATTATTTTTGTTGCAAAAGTACTTATAATTTTTGAAAGTTTGAAAGATACGATCTTTGTTAATAGAAATCAAAGGCTCAATAATAGCAAAAATGGAAATGTTGTGGACCCTACTTAAATGCTTTAATCTATTAAGGGAGGGAGTGTCCGACACTCCCTTAATATTCCAACACAAGATATAAAACATAATTTATCGGGCCTCCTCTTCTAGTAGACCTAAAAGAGGTGCTGATTTGTTTGCCATCGGAATACGACTTTCCATCCAAAATAATATTATCTTTGTCAAGATGGATTAATTCATTGTTTCTTTTCCATTTCTTCCTACTAGCCTTTTACACCATCCATTCAGCCTCTAAGGCGACAGTAGCAGCAGAGAATTCAACATCAGAAAACAAATTATCGTTATGAATATATTTAGAGCCACTATCAAGTTTAGCATTGTCCCCCAACGCAAAAGAGGAGCAAAGAATTTGGGTGGTAGCAGCATTAAAATGATCCCCATTGACCTCTCGAGTGGGAGATAAGGGAATTTCACATGTATTATTCCATCATGATCACCTACAATAAGGGTCAGAGGAGGATTAGAATTAACCTCAGCATGTATTTCAATAGAAGGAGTAGGATGAAGCTTATCTTCTTGATCAACAACCATAACAGAAGAAGGAGCAATATTTTTTTCAGACTCGATAATAAAATTTTGGCCATCCTGGAGGTGACAATAATGGGATTATTTGGGGCTTGCACCATTGGTTCACCACTGTGTCTAAGATGAGGATCAATTTTTTGTTCAAATTTGATAATAAAATTTTTGCCATCCTAGGGGGTGACAATAATGGGATTATTTGGGGCTTACATTGTTGGTACAACACTGTGTCTAAGATGAGGATGCAATCGAAAACAATGAGAGGGAGCATGCCCAAACATATGACAATGAGAACAATATTGAGAATGCCTATCTATTTCAACTTTCTACCAGTATCCCTGATGCATGGAGCCAATCCAAATTTCATCGCAAAATGGTAACATAATATCACGTTCAACCAAAACACGAGCTTCCGATTGGCGAGATAAGGAAAGAGTAGGGCCATTCATTTTTAAAGGCTTTCCATAAGCATAAGCTAAGGAAAACAAGACTTCAGGATTGAAAAGATGAAACTTTAGTCCAGGAAAACGTATCCAAACTGGGATAGTGGGCGGTTTCGATTTAGAGTCGAAACAAACTGTCCACTTTAAAATTTTCATAGGAGCGTCAAGTATTCGTATAAAACGTCAAGCGAAAAGGCGAGTATAATCTTCATCATTAGAAAGTTGAATTAAAATATGGTGGCCACCCATCTAAAAAATCTACTTACCAAAAACCCATAAGCTTCAAGGCATCAAATTCTCGTTTAACGATTTCAAGCTTGGGGAGCCCATAAGTGAATTTTCAAACCAACACATGCCTACAAGAAGGTGCAAGCATACTAGATTTCTCTTCCGAGACAAACCAAGCAAATTTTTTGTTATTTTCACTTGTTTTTTTAATAAAGTCGAAATCCCCATCCTGATTATCATTCAAAGCTTCATGGAAGGAAGAAGGGAATAACCCCGAAGAGCCTATCTTTGAGGAGGAACTCCCCGTCAAGGCCTCCGCAAAACTCATCCCCATAAGAAAAAGCACACGAATAGAACTAAAGGAAGCAGCAAAACATGAAAAACATAAAGATCATGGAAAGGAAACGAAAAGCCTATTGACGAAGAAGAACACCAGTCGAGGTAGGGAATGCAAAGCAGAAATCAAGAAAAATAGAAATAAAATCCAAAAATGCAAAATCGAAGATTTGGGAAATGCAAAATCGTAGGGCAAAGCCCCAAACCGCAAGGAAAACAAAAAATAAAAATGCCAAAACCAAAGATCAAAAAACTATAAGGAGAAAATCAAGGAAAAACAAAAATCAAAACCCAGATCTGCGAAAAGGAACATCAAAAAAGTGAAAAAGGGACCTCCAAAAAAATGCAGAACCTACAGAACCGAAAATAAGAAAAGGAAGCTTACCACCTTGCGAAGAAGATCTACAATAGTAAAATGCCAAGGAGAAGGAAAAATTTAACCAGGAAACAAGGAAGCTGTCGTGATCTGTAGGGGAGGGAAAGAACGTATATATATATATATATATATATATCATGGGTGGCGGCTGGTTCCTCTGGTGCCCTGCTAGGGTTTCGACAGAATGGATCTAGTTGCTGTTGCTGATGGCCTAATCTCTACTGCCTCATCAAGTTCAACTTGTTTTCCCTCCTCGCATCACTGGTTTTTACAAGTTCTGCTTTTCTCTAACTCTTTACCTCTTCTCGGGCTTTGGTTTTTTCAAAAATTACTGTTCCATTGCTTTGCTCCACGGTTTGTTGACTATTTGTCTGGTTATTTGGGTTTCTTTCTACTATATTTTTCTCTGCTGCTCCTTTTGCTGCTCTACTCAGCTCAGCTCCTCCAGTGTAGTTCCACAGCACAGACCTTTTACTAGTTTCTGAGCTGGGGGTTTTTTCAGAGATGGCTGATCATAATACAATTGATATAGTCACAAACATTCAGTGGGCCAAGGCCACTTTTGCTGACATTATTGGGAAAGGATATGTTAAAGTTCAAAGCCCTGATGACTTAGTTTTTCCTCAAGAGTATAATGAGGGTAATGACCCTCTTTTCAAACTTATATGCAAAAAAAGTGGGAAGATGGCTATCTACTTTACTGAAGAGGACCTAAATGGACTAACTGACTGTTATAAGTTCACCTTAATGGGTAAATTTCAACTGGGCCATCCTAAAATGGAAGCTGTTAGAAGATTTTTTGATGGATTGAAATTTAAAGGGACCTAGAAAGTAGGTCTACTTGATGGAAAGCATATTCTCATCAATCTTACAAGGGAAGAAGACTATGCTAGAATCTTTTCTAAACAATCCATTTTGATTGAAGGAATTTCAATGAAACTATAAAAGTGGACTCCTGATTTTGACCATTGAAGTTGGATTACCCATTGTCCCCATTTGGTTTAAGTTACCTGGACTTAAACTACATTTCTTCAACCACAAAGTTCTCTTCAACATTGGCAAAGCTTTGGGTAGACCTTTGAAGTTAGACCTTTGAAGTTGGATGGATGCCCCCACCTTCAACTTATCTAGACCCTTAGTAGTTAGAATTTTTGTTGAAAGGAATATTACTTTACCAACTGTGGAGGAAATTTGGCTAGGCGCTGAACATAGTGGATATTGGCAGAAAATTATAGTTGAACAAAGACCTTATTATTGCCATCACTGTATTTTTTACTGCCATCACTGAAAAATGTTTGGCCATATTGATGAGAAGTGCTTTAGACTTCATCCCAACCTCAGAAGGAAGCTCCCTAGACCTAATTCTTGGGTTTAGAGCCACATGGTATTGAGTTGCCAGCTGTTGCTGGAATTGTTGCCCAAGATTCTGGTTTCCCAATGACAAGGACTCAGGATGACACTTTACTAGAGTTGGCTGAATTATCTCAAAATATGGAAAAAGAGGCTGTGGAGCCAAATAATTCTCTTCAAAATGTACAAAACCCTCTGATTGAGCAACTTCACTTCATCCCACAATCGACTCAAATTGAACAGATCCAATGTACTGCACTTCCAACACTCTTTGTTGATCAAAGGGATACAGCTACTGGGATACCAGAGGAAGAGCCTTTGCTATTGCAACTGGATAAAAATTTAGATGAGGGATGGCAAATTCAAAAAACAAAAAAGAAGAAAATTCTTTTGGAACTAAAGAACTTACTTCCTTCTTCTTCTTATTTGGAGGAAGACCCCCCTCTCCCTGCTAGCACTGTTAGAACTAGGCAAAGAGGAAAATCCACCTTATATGGTTAATGAACCTAATTTGTTGGAATGTTAGGGGTTTAGCACATCCTAAATCACTTAATAGAATTCTGGCTCATAGTAGGATGTATAAACCTTGGATCATTGCTATAATTGAACCAATGATCACTAAACATGTCAACAAAGTTGTGAGGAAGTTTCCTGGATTTCAGCTTATTGTCAACTCTAACAGTAAAATTTGGCGTTTTTGTAGACAGGAAATTTAATGTACCGTCCTTAAAGAGGGAGAACAATTTATCCATTTGAAGATAAACTTAAATTGCTATAATGGCTTTGCTACCTTCATTTATGCTAGCTGTACATCCACTGCTAGACATGAGCTTTGGCAACAGTTACAAGATTTTAGCTATTCTATAAGGGAATTCTAGATTGTTGGGGGTGACTTCAACTGCCTTTTTTCACCTTGTGAGAAGAAGGATGGGAGATCTCTTGATATCCATACTATGAACATTTTTAATGACAATATACAGTATGCTGGACTTTTTAATTTGGGCTTTATCGGTCCTAAGTTCAGTTGGAGAAGGGGAAGATTTGGGAGAGGCTGGATAGAGTTTTGGTGAATGATTTTTGGTTCAGAGAATTCCTACATACATCTGTCCAACACTTGGCTATGAGTGGGTCTGATCATAAACCCTTATTCAAATATCTTCAAACACTTCTAAAAGTAAAGCCAAATTCAGATATCTCAATATGTGGTCCATGCATGGGGATTTTCTTAATCAAGTCTCTATGTCTTGGGCTAATGTTCATCATCACATCCCTAGTACCAAACTTTGGCTGTTACATAAAAAAGTCAGTAAGCATCTTTCAAAATTGAATTGGGAGGTGGTTGGGAACATTGATAGTAAAGTTCTTGAAGTTGAACAGAAGGTATTACAGTTAGAACAACTTATGACCTCTGGCATTAGGTCTGAAATGGATCTTCAGTCTACTAATGAACATCTGCTGGATGCAATCAACATGCAAGAGGACTTCTATGCTCAGAAGGCCAACAGAATGAAATATTGTGATGGGGATAGGAATTCTAATTATTATCATGCTTGCATCAACTATAGGAGGAAATGCAACACCATTCATAAAATCCTTTCTCAGGAGGGTCACTGGATTACTACTGCTGATGGCATAACTGATAATGCTGTCCAATACTTTCAAAATATTTTCAAACAAACTACTGCCTCTTAACCTACCATTCAACACACCTTATTTGATAAGGAAAGGGAGTTCACCCAAAGCCTCTCTCACACTGATATTATTGAGGAAAAGGAAATATGGGATGGACTGAATTCTATTGACAACACAAAAGTAGCTGGACCTGATGGGTTCTCAGCAGACTTTTATAAAAAGGTCTAGCTGATTGTGAAGGGTGATGTCATTTCAACAGTCCAAAGCTTTTTCTGGGGGGCTGATCTCCCAAAATTTTTCTCAGCTTCAACTATTACTTTGGTTCCCAAAGAAAAATCTCCTCACAAATGGGAAAATTTCAGACCCATTAGCCTCACTTCTATTATTTCAAAGATTATAAGCAAAGTCCTGGTCCACAGGTTACAACCCCATTTGAATCAGCTTATTTGCAGGAATCAGGCAGCCTTCATCAGGATAGAAGTATTGGAAGTATTGTTGATAATGTTCTTTTGGCTCGAGAGTTGGTATTGGATTTAGACAGAATCACTAGAGGTGGTAACATAATTCTCAAATTGGATATCAAAAAGGAATATGACACAATCAGTTGGAAGTTTATTGAACAAGTTCTCATTGCCAGAGGTTTCTCCTCTTCCTTTATCTATCTAATCATCAGATGGCTGGCTAATAATTTCCATTATGTCTTCATTAATGAAACTTCACTTGGGTTTTTGAGTGCATCAAGGGGTATCAAACAAGGTGACCCCCTTTCCCCTACCATATTTATTTTGGTTTTTGACTACTTATCCAGAATTTTGAATGAGATTGTAGCCAGGAAACCCCACTCCCTTTATAGTCATAGATATTCCATCTTAATTAATCATTTGGCTTTTGCTGATGACATCATTTTATTTTCAAAAGTTTCCAAATCTGCTGTTAGATTATTCATGCAAAGCTTAGAAAAATTTTAGGATGTCTCTGGAATGAAGTTGAATGATCAAAAGTGCATTACCATCTTTAGCAAACAATATAAAAGTGAGTTAAAGACCTGGGTTTCTGACTTCACTGGCTTTACCAATAGCCATCTTCCTGTGAAATATTTAGGGGTACTTTTTATCAAAGGAAGAACAAAAAACTTTCAATTTTATCATATTTTAAACAAGATTCAAAGCAAACTACAAGCATGGGAGAATTCTTTTTTATCCAATGGGGGTAGGATAACCCTTCTGAAAAGTGTTCTATCTGCTATCCCATCTTATCTCCTCCAAAAGAATATTTTGAAAAAGACTACACAAAGACTATTGGAAGGCATTTTCAATAGATTTCTATGGGCTGGTCAAAGGAAGCAAAAACACTGGACTAAATGGGTTAAGGTGTGTAAACCTTTTTTGGAAGGAGGGTTAGGCTTCAAGTCCTTTCCCCAAATCATGCATACTAATCTTTGTAAACTCTGGATTAAGTTCAGAGCTCAATCCTCCCTCTGGGCTGAATTTTTATGGGGAAAATATTGCAAGCATCAACACCCTACCCAATTATCTGTAGGTTTGGGGGATTCCCCCATTTGGAAAAAGATGTTACAGATTAGGGAGGAAGCTAAAAAAATGTTTTTCTAAGAGATAGGTGATGGCTTGGTAATCATCTGGTGGGATAATTGGTCCTTGGAAGGCAGCCTTCTTCATGATCAAAATGCTCAAGCCTTTCTTAAGAATGTGAAGGACCTTTGGGAACATGATAAGTGGAACCTTACTCCTATCCTTCCTTTTTTTGCAGCCCCTCTCGAATTTCCAATATCTGAAACTCTCTGTTAAACCTGAGATAAAGGACAAAGTTGTTATAAAAAAGAACTTACCTCCTTCTCATCCTTCCCAACAGATGGTGGATTGGGGCCATATAATTTGGAACAAATTTCTTACTCCTTCCTTGTCATTTTTCATTTGGAGACTCTTCTTAAAATTGATTCCCACTGATGATATTTTGAAATTGAAGGGTCTGAGGGGTCCTTCCAAATGCACTTTTTGCTAGTCCCAAGAGGAAACTATTAACCATCTTTTCCTTGACTACAATATAGAAAGTTTATTCTATTGTGCTTGGAAAGCTGAAAGTACCAACTTTGAATCTATCATTGGAGGTTTCCATAAATGCTAGTCTGATTGGAGGGGAAGCAAACTTCAGGATATCCCCAACATTTTGGCTTGGTTTTTTTGGATGGCTAGAAAACACTTGAAGTATGGAGATTCTCCTTTAGAGCCAAGGAAGGTGGGTCTAAATTGTATGGCTTTTGTACAAAAACTGATTAAATTTAAAAATTTTGGAGCTAGGTTGGAGTTGAGCCCATCTTTAAATCCATCCATCATTAAAGTTTTGAAAATTTGCTGGTCCCTTCCTAAGTATGGATGGATGAAAGTTAACACTGATGGCAGCTATAAATCTCAGTATGCTGGAATTGGTGGTGTCATTAGGAATCATGAGGGGAGGTGCATCCTGTATTTTCAATCTCCAGTTATAGCTATGGATCCCCTTGAAGCTGAATGCCAAGCTATTTTTTGGGCCCTCAATTTAGCCAGATCTTACCACTTCAGCCAACTGTGGGTTGAATCTAACTCCTTGCTTCTAATTAACATTATCAAGGGTTTTTGTGACACTCCCTGGAACTTAATTAGCTGGATCTCTGGGATTCATCCATTGCTGAAGAACTACCCTATAAAGTTCTCTCATATCCACGGTAAGAAAATAGACCCTTTAATTGGCTAGCTAGAAGAGGTATCTATACTGAAGAATCTGTGAGAGCAAAAGGATTCCTCCCCCACAGGATTTTCTAATATCTAGTGATGTTGCCTCTTCCTTATATCAGATAGCTCCTTTTTGATGTTTTGAGAGGTTGGCTCCTTTTATAGGCCCACTTCTTTCCTCATTGTAACTGGTTTACTTTATTTTTAATGAATTGGAGCTTCGCTCCTTATAAAAAAAATAAAAAAATAAAATAAAATATATATATATATATATATATATATGGCGGCGTGTAAGGTTTTTGGCTCTTGCAATTTTGCTGGCAATAATGGGGTTTTCGCTTCCTACCTCTCTGCTGGTGAGTTCTTTCCTTCTCATTTCTCCGCTTCTTGTTTTCCTTCATTATGCCTTTTGGTAAAAGCTTTGTGGTAGTTGTTCTGAATGGGGGCGGGGGCGCTACTAGTAATCTTGAGGCTGGCCATTTTCCATAGGGCTTCAATGATTCTTTAAATATGGGTAACGAATACTCTTTTATTAAGAAGAATGGGAAATCTGTAATGTTTATCACTAATGATGAATCATCCATCTTGGCCTCTTCTAGTCATTTAGCGTTGGTTGGAAACTTTACATATGGTCATCCTAAATTAGATTTCATTCGAAGGGAGTAGAAGGTTTAAAATTAAAAGGATGGTGGAGTGTTGGGAATCTTGGGTGGCCGTCATTTGCTAATCCAACTAGCCAATGATGAGATTATACTAGGCTCTTTGCCAAAAGATTTTTGAGAGTTGAAAATCAGGTGATGAAATTTCTTAAATGGTCTGTGAACTTTGATCCCAAGATTGAATTGCTTATCATACCAGTTTGGATACGTTCTCCTGGGCTCAATTTACACTTATTTAACCATGAAATCTTATTTTCATTAGCTGCCACTTATGGTAAACCCATGAAGATGGATAGTGGCACTTTTACTCTCACACGACCTTCAGAAGCACGTATCCTAGTTGAACGACATATCACACAACCTTTTTTTAATGAAATATGGATTAGGTCCAAATAGACGGGTTATTGACAACCAGTTGAAATAGAACGTTATTCGCCTTAGTGTTCTCATTGTACTATGTTTGGTCATCATGCTTCACAATGCTTTAAAAGAGAATACACATAAGAAACAATTTATCCCACACACTATCCCTGTTGAAGCCCCTATGCTTAACACTCCTCAGGTTCCTTTAACAAATATGGCTATGCATTCTTCCCCTTCTCGGCTGAATGAAAATAATTTCATTATTACCTTGCTTGAAAATGTTATTCCTAAGGTTATGGCTGTAGCGAACCTTCCTCCTACCATCCCTACTACTGTTCCCATCTTGGAAAATATTTTGCCTACCCCAAACCCACATTTCAATATCAATATTGAGGTCATGACTAACACTGAATCACTCTCTAAGAAAAATTTACTCCCCTCCCTTTCGAACATAGATTTTAATACATTGCTGCAACGTGCTAATGATGAACTTGAGAATGAGTGGCAAGTCCAAAGACATATGAGAAGGAAAGCTAGAAAGAATAATGAACTCTCCAATCTAAATGCTGGCAACATCATTTAAGAAGGCACTTAATATTCTGAGGGAGAGAAATTAGGCAACCCTTCTAGATGTTCTAGAAGGGAAAGCTTATGAAAACATGTTTAACATTATGATTTGGAATATTAGGGGAGTGGCAGACCCTGTGTCCCTTAATAGGATAAAGCATCACTGCAGGGTTCATAAAATTTATATTTTTGCTATTTTGGAGCCTTTGGTGCATGTGAATAAAGACATAATCTTGGGAAAGTTTAAAGCCTATAATTCTTGTTGCAATAGAAATAACAAAATTTGGCTTTTCTAGAAGTACTTTGTTGATCGATCTATTGCGGAGAATGAGGATCAAATTGTACTTACTAACTTTAACATGGAAGATTTCCATGGTTGGGGCACCTTTGTATATTCTTGCTCTCTTATGCAAGAAAAACTCTTACTTTGGCAAAAACTTCAGATAAGGGAAATTACTATAATGGACAATTGGTTTGTGGGAAGAGATTTTAACATGATTATGAATACTTATGAGAGGAAAGGTGGTGGTAGATGTGATACTGCCCTTATTAGTCCGTTTTGCAATTATATTGTTGATGCTGAACTTTTTGATCTTGGCTATTCTGGCTCTCCGTATACTTGGAGGATAGGTTTTCTTTATCAAAGGCTGGATAGATTTTTTGGCAATTCGACTCTCTTAATTTACTACCCTATCATTAGTGTTCAACAACTAAGTTATGCTTCCCTCTGGTCATAATCATTTATAGCTCACTCTTGCTTTTAATGATAATCCACTTATTTCTAGATTTAGATTCCTTAATTTGGACTTCTCATAATTCTTTCTTAAGTGTTGTGCAACAGGTCTGGAATTATGACGGTGCTGGGACATTTCAGTTCACGTTATGACAGTTGCATAAGAAGCTGGCCGCTAGTCTAAAAACTTGGAATCACAAATTTTTTGGTAATGTTCATCGAAAGGTATTGGAATCTTAGCAAATGTTTGACTAGTTAGAGGCTCAAGTTATTAGTACATCGAATCTTGGGGACAATGTTGCTCAAGCACACTTGTCTTTACTGGATGCTATTAAAATGGAAGAATCCCTTCTTCAATAGAAAGCCAATGGTACTTATTTTATTGTTGGGGATAGAAACACTAAGTATTTTCATGCCACTTTAAAAAATAGAAGAAATATTAATAATATCCTGAAGATTAAGATTGCTATTTGTCACACTTTAACTAATCCTGAGGATATTGGGGTTAATGTTGTGAACTACTTCACTGACCTTTATCAATCTACTGTACAAGTTACTCAAGTGGACTCTAATGTTTTTAGGGATGAACATAGCTACATGTCTAACCTCTCGTTATCATATCCTCCTGATGAGGATGAATTTATATCTGCTCTCAAATCTATATGTCCCAACAAAGCTCTTGGGCCAGATGGTTTCTCTTCTTCCTTTTATGTCCTTTGTTGGGATATAATTAAGAAAGATGTGATTCTTGCTGTCTAAAGTTTTTTCCTAGGTGAAAATCTTGGTAAGTTCTTTAGCTCTGCTTTAATTGTACTAATTCCTAAAGGGAATGACAAGCTCTCCTGAGATAACTTTTCTCTTACCACTGTAATCTCCAAATTTTTGAACAAGATTACTGTGAATCGACTTCAACTACATCTATGTCAATTAATATCTCCACAATAGTATGCATTTATTAAAGGTAGAGATATTACTGATAACATTCTATTGGCTTAAGAGATGATTGAAGATCTTGATAAAAAATGTAGAGGGGAAAATATGGTTCTCAAACTTTATATCAAAAACAATTTTGATGCTATCAGCTGGGAATTCATTATGAATGTCTTGAAGACTAAAGGCTTTCACCAAAATTTCTATTTTATTATGAAGAGATGGCTTGCTAACAATTACTATTGTGTTCTTGTCAATAGCCAAGCTCACAATTTCTTTTCTGCTTATAGGGGTATAAAACAGGGTGAACCTCTTTTTCCAACCATCTTCATCATCGCTTTTAATTACCTATCTAGGATTGTCAAAAATTTACATGGTCTTCATCCTCATTTGCAATATGCTCATAAGTTCAAAATGTTGGTCAGTCACCTTGCCTATGCTGATGATGCTATTTTTTTTCCAATGTTAGCAAGTCTGCTATTAAAGCCACTATGCTCCTCTTAAAGAATTTTCAACAAACTTCCAATGTTATTTTTAACCTGGCCAAGTGTTCTCTTTTTTTTTGATAAAGCTGTTCATCCAAGAAATCAAAATTAGGCTTCAAATTTTACTAATAATAAGATTGCTAACTTACCCCTCAAATGCCTTGGGTGAATATTCTTAGGGGAAGAAGAAAATAAGTGCAGATGGATGAAATTGTTGAAAAGGTGAAATCCAGGATAATCGATTGGAGAAAATAAATTTTGTTTAATGGTAGCAGGCTCACCTTAATGAAAAGTGTGCTTTATGCTCTTCCTCTCTATGTCATGCAAGTTCTCAAAACCAAAAAAAAAAGCACTCAAAACAACATGTAACACTTTTTAATAAGTTTCTCTGGAGCGGCTCTTATTCTTCTAAAATCCGGACCAATTGCCATTATATTAGCACACCTCTTACTTCTGAGGATCTTGGTGTTATGAATTTGCAAAAAAAATATAGATATCAATATGTGTGAGCTTTGGTTCAAATTTCATGTCGGGGAGTCCCTTTGGGCTCAATTTATGTTTCATAAATATTGTATTTCTTAACATCCCTCCACGGTTACTTGGAAGATTGGAGACTCTAAAATTTGGAAAGAAATTACTCTTACTAGAGCTGTGGCTTCTCATTTCATTATTTGGAATGTGGGGGATGGAAAAGTCTCCTTTTGGCATGATCATTGGGGTACCTCTAATCTCACTAATTCATCACACTCCATCATTGATACAAACCTCACTGTTTCGAATCTGTGGTTGAATGGAACCTGGGATTTGCCTAAGCTTATTTCTTTGGTTGGGGAGGAGGCTTAATATATTGCTAAAATCCCTATCTCTGCTTCCATTAAAGATGTACCTATGTGGAAATTTAATTCTCAAACATCTATCACTAAAATGTTATATTATCTCACTTACACCTTTCAAAAATGGAAGTGGAGCCCTTACATATGACATAAATATCTTTCTTCTTATATTGCTTTATTTTTTGGAGATACCTAAATATTTGCTCCCTCTTGATGATATTTTGAAAATAAAAGGGTTAAGGATGGCTTCTTGTTGTTATATTTGTAAGAAAGAGGCTGAGTCTCTTCAACATGTTTTCTTTACTTGTCATTTTGCTTAATCAGTTTAGGAGAGGGTTGAATCTTTTCTTGGTATCACTTGGCCTGTTCCTCTTAACTTAGAAAATATTCTTTATACTTAGAATAAAGTTGGCCTTTTTCATAACAAATTGCTCTACATTCCTATTATCACTTTGTGGTTCATATGGATGGCTAGAAATAGACATAAATTTTAGGGTGTTGGATCTACTGTTTTTACCACTATTTTTTTTCACTTTAGCTCACTATTTTAAAGTTACGAGGCAGTTGGTGCATCTTGCTCTACTTCTAGCTATTCACTCTCTACCTAGAGAGACTGGAGACTAACCTTAAATAGTTGGTCACTGATGCACCCCTAGTGTGTGTTGTTTTTCTGCTTGTTTTATGTCAATTTAAGTCTTCAGTACAGTGCCAAAAACTTGACCCGTTCCTAAATTACGCAGTAATTTAGTTTTTAAAAATATGGCCAATAACTTTACCAAATTTATATTCAGTAGTTAAAGTACAAAATTGAAATGTTATATAAAGTATATAAAATAGTTTAGACACTAGTAGTTCTATGCAAGTGCACGTATCGCTTCAAGTAATATAGGACTTTTTTTAAAAACCCCAGTATTGATCCCACAGAGAGCGCAATAAGAAATCCTTTAGGCTAATTCTAGTCTACTAAAATCAAGTCTTAGTTTGAAATATGGAAATTCTTATGATAATAACATAAATCACAATATTCAAACTATAAAAATTAAAATAGAAAGATAAGTTAAAAATGGGTTTAATTAATGCTAACAAAAATGTAACTAAAAGAATTAAGTTTACAAAACTAATTTCTAAACTTCAAAGGTAAATTTGCTAAGACTAAACAACGTTTTGTGATGAAGTGTTCAATTTTAAGAAAGCTTCCCTCCCCTTTACAATGAGTATATGGATTGTGAAGAAATTAAAATCATTTATAAATATATAAAAATTATTTTGTACCAAATTGGAGCACTCCTATTATTCACCCTCTTTCAAGTATAAAGAACGTTGAATAATCTAAAGTTTGGTCCCTAATTCCGTGGTTAGGCTGGGAGGATACCGGCAGCCACTCCAGATCTCCCAAGATCTCCCACTAATCCATCACTTGAGGATTAACAATCTTGCATCAGTTTCCAATCAACTAGACCAAATTGGGATTTTAATCTGTCACCTTAAAATCTCTAATTCTGCATCCAACAAAGTATATTTCTCTATTTATTTTTACTCAATCCCATGGATGACATGCTCTCCCATGAATTCAAATGTGATTCTCTCCATGTTGTAAAAATCATAGCTCTTTCAGAACATATGTTTCTCAAAACATTTTAAAATTTCAATTGATAAGATCAAAAAGTAAATGAAGATCATAGTTCAAATCATAACAAATTATTAATATTTAAAACTGTATAAAACAAAATCAATTCTTCACAAAATCATATCTCAAAGTAGGGAGAAGGATAATGAAAACTACTCAGAATTCATAAGGATATGATAAAACACGAATTTCATATATAAAAACAAGTTTACAAAATAAAGAAAGAAAAGAACACAACTTATCTCACAATTCTTCCCAAGCAAATATCTAGAATTTCTCTTCAAGTACTTTCCTTCTTTACAAGTTCTCTCAATTCTATCCTAGAAATGTAATGAAGAAGAAATTTGTCACCTTCCCTCTCCTCTTACAATTCTTGAAGAAAATCTCCAAGCCCTTCCTCTGAATCTCACACCATAGGAACACACACACACACACACACACTCAGAAAACTCAAGCCCACACAACTCTTCTTTAAGCCCTAGACTTCCCTCTCTTTTATAAAAGGTTGCCTCCCTCCAAAAAGAATTCAAAATTCACTCCAAAATTATATCCAAAAGTCAACTCTTTTGAATTCAAAATACATGTCCATTGATCCAAGAGACCTATATTTTCATAAAACAACCTTCTAAAGTTTTTAGGTTCATTGAATCACTCTAAGGGGTGTTTAAAACAAGTGCCCCTTTGAAAATTTGCTCAAAAACTCATCCCGAACTTCCTTAATCCACAAAAAGTCATCTCCGGTGCATCTGGTGCAAAATCAAAACATCATGCACTAGCTCTCTGGATTTTAGCACATCATACATTGGTTTGGTGCATCATGCGCTACTCTACAGTAGCTCCTCTATTTTGCTCCATTTGGCTTCATTTCAGCTCCGTTTCGCCCTATTTCAGCTGCGTTCGCTCCTAAAAGATATACCGAAAAAATAAGCATGAAAAAACCCTTTATTTAAAGTGTAATTTCATTCAAAAATATGTGAGAAATGTAAAGTATATTAAGCATAGAAAGACATCGAAATGTGTCAAGTTAGAATTTTCTTTCTTGCTTGTTTTTACTCCAAATTGCACCATTTTTGCTTCATTTTCTAAAAAATTCCATTTCTTGTACCTGAAACCAAACATATGCAAAATACCTTCCTTTAAAGTGTAATATCATTAAAAATAATTAAAATTGAGCATAAAATATATATGAAAAAGTAGGTAATTTTTAGGCTTGTCAGTCGTCACCCTTTCTTGCTCGGATTAAGGTTAACATTGATGGAAGCTATACTAATAGTGCTACTGGTATGGGTGGTCTCTCTCAAGAAACCACTGGTAAATGTTTGGTCTTTTTTGCCTTTGCTTGCATTACTTCCACTACTTTGGAAGCTGACGTCAGAGCAGTTCTTATGGTTTTAAAAGTACCTGCTTCGCTTAACCTTTCTAGGTTGATCCTGGAAACAGATTGCCAAACTTTATTTAACATATTATTTGGGGATTTGGCTCCTGATTGGCACTTTAAAATTTTGATGAACGTATATTACATCTTATACATACACATCACCTTCCTTTACAATATAGCTTCATATATCGGGAAGGGAATATCCCCGCTGATTAGCTTGCCAATTTGGGTTTCAAATCGTGCTAGTTGGTAATACTGCCCCTTCCATTCTCTACATTCTTATACAAAGTGATCTTCAAGATCTCAATATTCATCTCTAGCATCTCTATTTTGTCTTACAGTTTTGAAATGATGGGCTGGTTTATTTGGATTTTGAAGCTTGCGGATGAGTTTCCCTCTGTTAGTTTGATTGAGTGGTAATAGTGATCCTATTGCCTGGTTTTCTTATCACTGCAGGAACTAGGTTGTATGTTATTCTTGCTTTATGGTTACTGTTGTTGGAAATCTCACTAACTTGTTATACTTTGAGCCTGATAAGTGCAGATGGTTTCTTATTACAGGCCCCACAATTTGGAGCCTCACTCTCTCCACTTTACCAACTCTTATTAATGCTTTTCAGTCTGGCTTCACTGTTCCTTTTAAGGAGAAATGTGGTGATTATAGGATGCATAATCTATTTAAAGTGAACTTCAAGCTCTTTATTTTGGTCTCTATGATTCAATTATGATGGGTTGGCTTGGCTGGTTGGTTTGGAATTGAGAGTTAGTTATTGAGACTTCCAATATTTTTTATATTGAGATTGGTAGTAGAGCAACTATTCCTTGGGTGATTTATCATTAAAAGAACACTGGAATCTGGTATACTTGCTTTATGATTGCTGTTGTTGGGAATTTCACTGAGTTGCTATACTTTGAGCCAGTAAAAGACAGTTTGTTTTGTATTATCGGCCACAAAAATTTTGAGCCTCACTCTCTACCTTAATACCACTTTTTTGTGCTTTTTTTTTGTTTTACCATTCCTTTTGAAGATGAATATGGTGAACGTGGAATGCTTGACTACAGCGAACTTCAAGTTCCTTATTAAGGTCTCTAGCCTTTTAGTTTTGCAATATGGTTTTGTTATGAAAGATTGGCTTGGCTGGCTGGTATGGAATTGGGAGTTAATTGTTGCAACTCCCTCTATTTTTTATACTGACTTAGATATTGTTGGTAGAGCATCTATTACTTGGGTAATATATCATTGCAGGAAAACTCTATACCTTGAGTAAACTTAGTGGTTGCGCCATTTATATCTTTTATTACACACTTCCTTGCAGAATTTGGAGGCACATGGCTACATTTTATTACTATCCCAACACTAACTTTCAGGAAGTTTGATTTCTTATGCTCTTCTTATAGTAGGGATGCCTTAGTTTTATTTTCTCTATAGCAGTAACGAGGCTTGGTTTTTACGGCTTTCTCCTCTACTGCTCTGCCAGCAAAACCATTTTGCTTTTGCTTTTGAATTTCTCTACAGGTTCTCTCAGGGGATGCTTGATACACCTAAAATATATGGTGTTTTTGGACACATTTGTATACTTTTTTCCGAGATATTGCACTTTAATGGAAGGTATTTTTGTGTTTTTCATTTAGATAAGAATAAAAAGGTGAAAAATACTTAAAATAGTGAAAAAAGATCAAATTTGGAGAAAAAAGTTAAAAAATGTGCTAATGAGTTTTGGCGCCTAAGTGTCAGATCCAGCGCTTAAGCGCCGATTAAACAGAGAAGGCCACGTCTAACCACCAGAGGCCCGCGCTTAAGCGCCAGTGGTAGTTACTAGACGAGTAAAGTCGGTTTTTACGAAATTTGAAGATGTTTTTGAGGCACCCATTGGCTTAATAGGTTGTTATAAACACCATAGACAAAAATTATCATGAAAGGATGCATCTCTTAGGAAAATACATCAAATCAAGACATATTTTGAAGAGAAACTAAGTCACCTTTTGGAAAATTATAAAAGAAAGAAGTGAGGACTTTGAAAAGAGTCCTGAAAAGGTCTGAAAAAGTGTGAGTCTTGAAAGTATTTGAAAATTTTGAAAGTTCTCATTTGGGGAGTTAGTTCGGAGAAATTTTTAGGCACCCCTTTTACTTTTATTTTATCCTTTTTGTTATTTTATTTTAAGTGATTGTAAAGAGAAGAGAATTAAAGGAACATCTAGAGTTTGATGGAGAACTTAAGATAAGTTTTTATCTTTTTTTTTTTTGAGACTACTTTTGGTTTTAATTGAGACTTGTTGTTGGTTTGACAATGATTTTTTCTTTTAAAGTAAAGTGTGGTTTTATTTTCTCCATGAATTCTAAGTAGTTTTCTTTATCTTTCTTTTTAAAGTGATAAGTAATTAAGTTTTGGATGGAAATTGTGGAGTGTATTGATCTTTAATGTGGGAAGAAGTTGTGATAATTTAATTCTATGCACTTCATTTACTTCTTGATTTGGCCAACCCAAATGTTAAAATTTGTTGTGAGAACATGTAAGAACCGGGTTGGTATTGTCTCAGTCAACAATTGGAAAGAATCACATGAGGTTATATGAATGAGAATGTAGTTTATATGATTGATTGCAAATAAATAGAGAAATATTCATTGAAGGCTGTAGAGTTAGAGGAATTTAAAGTGACAAGTTAAAGCCCCTAACTTGGTCTATTTTTTTAGGTTCTGATACGAGATGTTAGCCCCTAGATGGAAGGAATTAAGGGAACTTTAGAGTGAGAACTAGTATCTTCCCGACCTAGCCGGTCTTCAGAACTATTCAAACTTTAAATTAGCCAATGTTATTTATAGCAACTCTAGTAAGGATATTGAAATTTCTAGTAAGGATATTGAATATTATTGCTCATATTTGACATAACATAATTTGCATACTTCCACAACAAAACTCCTATATTTATTACTGATTCATGATAAGAAGAAAGATATTTTTCTTATTAAGTGCTTTTCATCTATAAAACTCTAGTTATCTTTTAAAGTTATTATTGTTTTGTCAAAATATCAAAAATACCAAAAATATTTGAATTTTTATTACTCTAAAATATATTCAGTTTAAGTAATTGTCTTTTTAAAAATAGAAATTTTTATAAAAGTGCATATAATATAAATTCCCTATGGGTTCGATATTTAGGTCTTAATCAAAAAGTCTTCTATTACTTGATAACATATAAAACAATTTAAAAGTTAAATTCTTATTTTTCTTCAGGATCAAGTTTTTGGTTTTATTGTTAATGAAATATCAGTGAAATATAATCTGAATTATTGTTGTACTGTGCATATTAGCAATATCAAGTGGGATCAAGTTTTTGGCGTTGTTGTCGGGGAATCGAAAGAAAATTTTCTATTTTTAGAAAGTCTTATTTAAACTTTAAGTATTGTATCTTATTTTCTATGTGTGTATTGAATTTTATTTTATTTTATTTTATGATAGTGTATGCGTAGTTCCGGTTCTGAAGGACTAGTGCCCTACTATTCTGAATTAGAAAGAACTTTTAGAAAAATCTAAAAAACTAAAAAAATTATAAATTTTGAAAAATCTAAAAAAACTATAGAAATGGCAGACCAAAATAATAAAAATGCTAAAATTCATCTGGAGTTTAGACCTTTAAGAAATTATGCCAACCTTACTGTAGATGAACTACATTGTAGTATTAACAAACCTACTATAGTGACTAATTAACTTGAGCTTAAACTTGCTATTATCCAAATGATATCAAATAATCAGTTTCGGGGATCACCAATTGAAGGTCAAAATTTACATCTTGCCAATTTTCTAGAATTGTGCGCTACATTTAAATACGATGTTGTATCAGATGATGCCATAAGACTTAGGTTATTTCTTTTTTCATTGAGGGATAAAGCTAAAATGTGGTTGAATTTTTTAGCACCTAGATCTATCAGAACTTGGGGTAATTTAACATAAAAATTCTATGCAAAATGTTTTCCACCATCAAAACTGCGAAGCTTAGAAATGATCTAAAAAACTAAAAAAATTATAAATTTTGAAAAATCTAAAAAAACTATAGAAATGGCAGACAAAAATAATAAAAATGCTAAAATTCATCTGGAGTTTAGACCTTTAAGAAATTATGCCAACCTTACTGTAGATGAACTACATTGTAGTATTAACAAACCTACTATAGTGACTAATTAACTTGAGCTTAAACTTGCTATTATCCAAATGATATCAAATAATCAGTTTCGGGGATCACCAATTGAAGGTCAAAATTTACATCTTGCCAATTTTCTAGGCTACATTTAAATATGGTGGTGTATCAGATGATGCCATAAGACTTAGGTTATTTCCTTTCTCACTCAGGGATAAAGCTAAGATGTGGTTAAATTTGTTAGCTCCTAGATCTATCAAAACTTGGGATGATTTAGCACAAAAATTCCTTGCTAAATATTTTCCACCATCAAAACTGCGAAGCTTAGAAATGATATTACATCTTTTAATCAGTTTAAAGGGGAATCTATTTATGAAGCATGGGAAATATTTAAAGAACTCTTAAGAAAGTGTCCACACCATGCTATACTAGATTGGTTAATAATACACATTTTAAGGAGAAGAAGTTGTTTATAGAAGAAGTGGTGTTACAAATGAGAAATCAATTACAAAGTCAAGGAGCTACAATTAGAAATAATGAGATTAAACATAGGCAAATAATAAATTATTTAAGTAATAGATCCCAAGGAACACTTCTTAGTAATACTAAATCAAATCCAAAAGACCGGAATAAAGAACAAGTAAAAGTCATTCAACTTAGAAGCAGAAGATAGTTGGAAAGTCGGGTTCAAAAAGAAATTGAAGTAGAGAGAGAAGAAACTAAAGAACCAATAGAAGACCCTCTAAAATATTCTGAGAGACCTATTTCTTCGCTAAAAATTGATTTGGAAAAAAAACACCATCTCCATTTCCTCAAAGACTTTGTCAACAAAACTTGGATAAGCAATTTTCAAAATTTCTGAAAATATTTATAAAGCTTATAATTAATATTCCATTTGCTAAAGCCTTAGAAAAAATGCCAAGCTATGTAAAGTTTATGAAGGATATTCTCGACAGAAAAAGAAAGTTTGAAGATAATGAGACTTTTGCACTTAGTGAGGAGTGCAGTGTGATAATTCAAAAGAAGCTTCCTGGAAAGCTTAAATATTTTCGTAGCTTTACAATTCCATATGAAATAGGAGACAAATTTTATGGGAAAGCTTCATGTGATTTACGTGCAAGCATTAACCTTATGCCATTATCAATGTTTAAAAGATTGGGATTAGGAGAAATAACCCCTATTACTGTAACTCTGTAGTTAGCAAATCGTTCGATATCATACCCTAAAGAAGTTATAGAAGATGTCCTAGTGAAAGTGGATCAATTTATCTTTCCTATTGATTTCATTGTGCTAGATATGGAGGAAGATAAAGAGACCTATCATTTTTTGGAAAGCTTTCCTAGCCACAGGAGGAACAATGATAAATGTATAAAAAGGGGAATTAACAATGCTTGTCATTGATTAAACTGTTACTTTTAACATTTCAAGATCAATGAAATACCCTGCAAAAGGTAAAGATGATGAATGTTTTAGAAAGGATGTTATAAGATATCTAAGTGAATGTCATTTCAAGACTACTTATGAAGAAAAATTTGAAGAAAAAGATTATGACCACGAGCAAGAAGAGGAATTAGATCAATGTGAAGATCTTTTTAAAGAAAACTCAAACTATGTTCAAGAAAGTTTTGAAGTTTTGGACACGATAGACAAAGATAAATCATTTTGTCCATCTATTGAAAAACCTCCAGAACTAGAGTTGAAGTTACTTCATGATCATTTAAAATTAGTCTTTTTAGGAGATTCCTCTACTTTACCTATTATAATTTCCTCAAAATTAAAAATAAAATAAAAAGAAAGGTTGATGAAAATTCTGAAAGATTTTAAAAAAGCCTTTGGATGGACAATTGCTGATATTAAAGGAATCAGTCATTCAATTTGTATGCATAGAAGTCATATGAAAGAGAACTACAAACCCAGGGCTGACCCGCAAAGAAGATTGAATCCTGTTATGAAAGAAGTTGTTAAGAAAGAAATATTAAACTAGTTAGCTAGAGTTATCTACCCTATTTCAGATAGTGCATGTGTTAGTAAAATTCATTGCGTTCTTAAGAAAGGAGTAACTGTAACTGTAAATGACATAATGAGTTAATACCTACTAGACAAGTTATAGAGTGGTAAATATGCAGTGATTATACAAAATTAAATCTTGGCACTAGAAAGGATCATTTTCTATTACCCTTTTTAGATCAAATGCTGGATAGACTAGCTGGGCATAAATACTTTTGTTTTTTGTATGGATATACTGGTTATCACCAAATTCAAATATCTCCTGAGGATCAAGAAAAAACAACGTTTACTAGTCTTTATGATACTTTTACATTTAGAAGATGCCCTTTGCTTTATGTAATGCCCCTGCTACATTTCAAAGATGTATGATGGCAATTTTTTGTGATTTAATTGAAAAAGGGATTGAAGTCTTGAACTTCATTTGATTGATTTTTAAGAGATTTATCCAAAGTTCATAAGCGCTGTGAAGAAACAAATTTAGTCCTTAAATGGAAAAAATGTCAATTTGTGGTAGTAGGCGGAATTGTATTAGGTCTTCAAATATCAGAAAATGGTATGGAAGTAGATCCTGCTAAAATTCAAGTGATTGCTAATTTACCTTATCCAACAAATTTAAGGAAAATTAGGAGTTTTTTAGGACATGCTGGATTCTACAGATGATATATTAAAGACTTTTCAAAGATTTCTAAGCCTTTTTGCCATTTACTGGAGAAAGATGCCATTTTTAGTTTTGACGAGGAATGCCTAAAAGATTTTAAATTATTAAAAGAAAAATTGATCACTACTCCGATTATAGTTTCACCAAACTAGGAAAAACCTTTTGAATTAATGTGTTATGCTAGTGATTATGCTATTAGAACTATTTTAGGACAAAGATATGATAAAATTTTAAAAGTAATATATTATGTTAGTAAACTCTAAATGATCCTCAAATTAATTACATTACTTAAATTAAATATACAACAATTGAAAAAGAGTTATTAGAAATAGTATATGCTTTTGATAAATTTAGATCATATTTAATTGAAACTCATTGCATAGTGCATACAGATCATTCTACTATTAAGTATTTAAGAAAAAAGAAGGATGCTAAACCTAGACTTATAAGATGAATTCTTCTTTTGCAAGAATTTGATTTTGTAATAGTAGATCAGAAGGGGATCGAAAGGGATTGAAAATCAAATGGTTGATCATTTCTTCAGGCTTTAATTAGAAAAACTACTCTGTTTTGAAAATGAAATTAATGAACATTTTTCAGATGAAAAAGTTTTCGCTATTAATGAGTCGTGTGTTCCGAGGTATGCCAACATTGTGAACTTTATTGTTAGAGATATAATACCCTATGGAATGACATACCAAAAGAAGAGGAAATTTATTTCTGAAGCTAAGACTTATTTTTGGGATGACCCATTTTTATATAAACTAGGAAAGGATCTGATTATTCAAAGATGTGTACTATTAGAAGAAACTTATGAGATTATAACAAAATGTCATAATTTTGTTTTTGGGGGACATTTTGGTGTTGATAAAATAACATACAAAATTTTACAATATAGATTTTATTGGCCTAAAATTTTTAGAAATGTTAATGCGTATATCAAAACTTGTGATAGATGTCAAAGAGTAGGCAATATTTCTAAGAAAAATGATATGCCACTCAATTATATGCTAGAAGTTAAAATATTTGTTGTTTGGGGATTAGATTTCATGGGACAATTTATACCATCTTTTGGAAATTTTTATATTATGTTAGCATTGGACTATGTATCAAAATGGATAGAAGCTGTTGCTTTAGCTCGATGTGATGCTTAAAGTGTTGGCAAATTTTTGATAACAAATATATTTTGTTGATTTGGGATGCTGAGTGTTATCATTACTGATGTGGGAAGTCATTTCAGAAATGCCATAATGGAGAAGTTATTAAAGAAATATCATATAAATCATAGGATTGCTAGAACTTCTCATCCTCAAGCAAGTGGTTTGGCTGAATTATCCAATCGAAAAATTAAAAGAATTATCGAAAAATTTTTATTTTTATGAATCCAACAAAAATGGATTGGTTAGTCAAACTTGACTATGCTTTGTGAGCTTATAGGACTGCATATAGAACTCCTATAAGAATGTCCCCATATAGGCCAATCATAAGCTAATATTTGGGAAAGCCTGTCACTTACTAGTTGAACTTGAGCATAAAGCATATTAAGCAATTAATGAGTTCAATTATAATTTGAAAGATGCTGGTGAGAAAAGATTATTACAATTAAATGAGCTTGAAGAGATAAGGAATGAGTCTTATATACGTGCCAAAATTTATAAAGAAAATATGAAGATGTGGCATGATCAAAAGATTTTTAATAAAAATTTCAACCAGGGAAACACATTTTGCTATATAATTCGAGGTTAAGATTATTTCCAGGGGATGGACCCATTTATTGTGATTAAAGATTATCCGTATGGAGCTGTGGATATTAAAGATCCTAATTCTGAGAAAATCCTTAAAGTGAATGGACATAGACTGAAACATTATTATATAGGGGATTAGTAGAAGTTTAATGATGGAATGATGTTGGGTCAACCAGAGTAAGCACTGATTTTTTCGGGCTGACGACGTATAACCAAGCGCTTTGTGGGAGGCAACCCATAAGTATCAATGTGTTTTTGTTTTTATTACTGTTTTATGTGTGATTAAGAAAATTTGGATAGTATTTTTGGGACTGTTATGTGTTAGTATTTATTTTAAGACTTAAATTAGTGATTTGTACATGTTAAAATGAGAATTTGGAAGTTAAGTTGACTTGTGCAAAAATGTGCACTGGCGCTTAAGCGCCAAATCCAATGCTTAAGCACGACAGTTTAAAAACATGTGCAAAATTAATATTCTAGAATAAAGAATTGCCTAGAAGCTTACAAAAATTTGTCTTGGCAGTTTTTAAACGTGTCTAGGAGTTATTGGAAGAATTTAGGCCTATAAATAGAAGGGTTTAGTGGAGGAATTTCACCCTAGATCATTTCTAGCCCTAAAGCCTAAAGAGAGAGAGAGATTTTAAGATGATGTCTTCATGGGAGATGGATTTCAAGAAGAAGGAAGACACCATGAGGAATAAATTCATTAGTCAAAGTGCACAAGAGATGTATAATGGTTTCTTAGCTGATAGTATTGAAGGGATGTCAGAAAAAATCAAAAAAATTGAAAATACCATGTCTGTACTGGAGACTAAGGTATTGGAATTTCATGCACATCTGGAGCATATTGGAAGGCAATTGAAAATGCAATTTAGTCTCACTAGTTATATAGAGGAAGCGGATAAGGACATAATTCTTAAGCAAAAGTGGATTGAAGAATATTACAGCAGAGCACGTCACCACCGTCCGTTTTATCAACTTTATATTCCAGTTGCCCCAAGAGAGACTAATGAAAGACCTAAATTTATTCCTTCTAATGAAGAATGAATTCCTTCTCTATGTTTGTTTTTGTGTGATTAAAGT
>NW_018220222.1:87932-91268 GCF_001263595.1 Phalaenopsis equestris
TTGTTTGATTAATGTGGTTGTTTTTAAGTGTTTTTAGTGTTTAAGACATGTGCTAGTGTTTATTTTACTTATGTATTTAATTGTGAATGTGTGTTAAGGTTTGCACTTAGGAAAATTTTCTCATCCGAGACTATTTGGAGTGAGAATTAAGTGTCAATAATATTTGTAATTGTTTGTGAATTAATATAAGTTTGTTTTTGTAAAAATTTTGTGTTATTTTAGCCTTGAACTAAAATGGTTATTACGGAGAATTTTGAGAGAGAGAAGAGTTATAGGAAGTTGAAAATAGTCAATTAAGTGCTATGAGACGATTTAGAGTGGTTTACTTAGGTAAATAGAGCATTTTACTTAAATTTGAAGATTTTGAAAATAATGCACTGGCGCTTAAGCACCATATATCGCACTTAAGAGCGAGCTAACCCAAGAGGCAGGCGCCTAAGCGCCACTCTCCCCCGCCTCAGCCCCTCGCTTAAGCGCCGGTTCACGAAAATCAGTTCACGAATGGTTAAAAGTGAAATTTCAGTCTGAAAACACCATTTTTAACACCTCTCGTCGTCTTCTACATCTCAAAATTGCAATTTTTAAGGGCTAGGGCTCTCAAAATCTTGATTTTTAAGGGCTACGACGCACCAATAAGTTAAAATTTCTTGGTGGAATCAAGATAAAATTTGCTAGATTCGGATTTGTTGAGTTAAGAGCTTTACTTCTATGCAAAAATTTTGGATTTTAACCATATATTTTGAGCACATTTGTAGAAATTTTAAAATTCCCTATTCATGATGAAAAATGAGGAAAAATCTATGAAAATTGCTTGGGAAGTTTAGTTTGTGCTTTAGGAAGTTTAGTTTAGTGATTTAGACATGATTTTTGAAGTAATTATTTTAAATTTATAAAATTTGTAGAATGGCACCAAGAATGAAGAGGAGTAAAGGAAAAAACCAGTTTGATTCGAGCAAATTTGTTAGTTTGAAAGCTCAAGATAGATACAGTGATGCTCAACAGTCACGAAAATTGATTTAGGAGCGATGTTTTAGAAATCCAGGTGGAGAAGTGGAAGATTTAATTGTTCGTCGACAGTGGGAACAATTTTGTTGTTTCTTTGCTATCACAGTGATTTTTGTTGTGAGGGAGTTCTATGCAAATCTCTCTGAAGCTGAAGATAATCGAGTTATGGTTCCAGGAAAGTTGGCACCTTTTTTACCAGAGGTAACCAACTTATTTTACCATTTACCACCGGATACTTTATGTTTTTATGCAAATTTTACTCCTACTGAAGCGGAGTTAGATGAGATTATTTCATGCTTGACTATTGGGAGAGGACTTTGGAATATTACCAATGAGAGGAGAGTAATTTCCCAACTTTATAGTAATGTGCACTTTCAAAGGCCTGACACTATTTCATTTCTACTTTTCTGCTTCTGACCAATCATCACAGTGAAGTGACCAGAGAAAGAGAGAGAGCGAAGTTGACTATTGTATTCAAGAGGAGAGCTCATCAACATTAGAGCTTTGATCTCCTAAGCTATCATCAGTTCTGTTATAGCTGTTACAACTGCAGGTCTGGGATTTGCTTCCTTGAGCTTTTCTTTGTGCAAGAAGGCTGGGGTTAAATATGATAGTTGGGAGGAAGTTCTGTTACCTCAATAGCCCATCACAAAGGAGAATGTGAAGAGTTATTCCGAGCATTCAATTTTTAGCTTGAGAGTAGGATTTTCTAGGAGCAATGGAATGGAAACGTCCGGTGCATCTACCTCTACTGCTTCTTCATCTAGACCATTGATCCCGACTTAATGCTTATGCACAGTATAGCACTAGTTACGATGGTATTTTTCACTTATATTTCCTTATTTTGCAACAACACCAAAAACTTGATCCTGAAAAAAAAATAAGAATTTAACTTTTTAATTTATATATATTTTATATTGGGATACTAAGCAAGTATACATATTGTTATCAAGTAATATAGGACTTTTTGATTAAGACCTGAATATCGAACCCACATGGAAGATTATGCAATATGCACTTTTTAGAAACTTTTTCTATTTTTAAAAAGATAATTACTTAAACTAAAAATGATTTTTGCAGGAATTTAAAATTTAAATATTTGTGGTATTTTTGATATTTTAACGAAACAGTAACAACTAAAAAATATAACTAAAGTTTTTGTAGAAGGAAAGTACTTTATATGAAAATATCTTCTTCTTATCATGAATCACTAATAACTATAGGAACTCTGTTGTGGAAGTATGCAAATTGTGTTGTGCTAAATAGGATCAATAATATTCTTTACCCTTACTAGAGATGCTACAAAGAACATTGACTAAGTTAAAGTTTGAATAGTTCTGAAGACCGGCTAGGCAGGGAAGATACTAGCTCTCACTCTAGAGTTCCCTTGATTTCCTTCACCTAGGGGCTAACATTCTCATATCAGAACCTAAAACAATAAACCAAGTTGGGGACTTTAACCTGTCACTTTAAATTCCTCTAACTCTACACCCCCTATTTATTTGCACTCAATCATATGGACGACATTCTCATTCATACAACCTCATGTGATTCTTTCCAATTATTGACTGAGACAATACCGGCCCGGTTCTTACATGTTCTCACAACAAATTTTAACATATGGATTGGCGAAATCAAGAAATAAATGAAGTGCATGGATTTAAATCATTACAACTTCTTCCAACATAAAAGATCAAAACTCTCCACAACTTCCATCCAAAACTTAATTACTTATCATTTTAAGAATAGAGATAAAGAAAACTACTCAGAATCCATGGAGAAAATAAAACCACACTTTAGTTTAAAAAGAATAAATCATTGTCAAACTAACAACAAGTCTCGATTAAAACTAAAAGTAGTATAAAACAAACAGATAAAAACTTATCTTAAGTCCTCCAACAAACTCTTGAAGTTCCTTTGAATCTCTTCTCTTTTACAATCACGGCACTTAGGCGTGACCTTCTCTATTTAACCGGCACGTAAGCGCCGGATCTTGCGCTTAGGCACGCAAACTCTTTTGCACTATTTTTCACCTTTTTGCTCCAAATTTGATCATTTTTCACTCACTTAAGCATTTTTTCCATTTTTACTTGTATCTGCAAGAAAAACACAAAAATACCTTAGATTAAAGCATAATATCTCAAAAATGGGTATAAAAATGTGTCTAAAAACACTATATATTTTAGGTGTATCAAAATACCCTAAACTTAAAATGTTATTTATCCTCAAGTGACACTTCAATCTTTAAAAATCAAATATGTATGATATGTATATGTGTTTCTTTAGGAGTTACTAAAATTTAGATTTAGAAATATATTAGTCCAATTTAGA
>NW_018220222.1:92354-102442 GCF_001263595.1 Phalaenopsis equestris
TAGTCCACAACATCACATAATTGCATCTGTAGCAGTACTACATCACAGAGTCCATAACAAAACACAAACATAACAATACATCAAACCAAATCAATTCCAACACATCATCTCTCATGTCTACTCCTCTCCACTCTCAGAATCACCATTATACCATTTTTCTTTAGGCTCATAGTCAGGATAATGAGGAAATTGAGGAAATACTACTCCTGGGTCACCTCTAATCAGGCCCTCCACAGTTGGGTATAATTTCTCCTCAAAGTCACTCTTTCTTCTATTATACCTATTTGTATGCTCAGAAAAATATTCTAGATTTTGAACTTTATCAGTGGTAAAGTGGATATGAGTCATCATCTTCTATAATAATTGCTCTTGAGTTTCAGTTGACTCAACTCGAGTTGTAGAAGCATGTGAAGTAGATGGTCTTGATGAAGATGTAGCAGAGGTAGATGCAACAGACGTCTGTAATCCATAACTCCTGGAAAATCCTCCTCTCCAGCCAAAAATGGAATGCTCCGAATAAGTCTTCACATTCACTTTTGTAATGGGCTTTAGAGGCAACAAAACTTCCTCCCAACTATCATACTTTTCTCCAGCCTATAAAGAAAATATCAAGGAAGAAAATCCCATACCTGCAGTAGTAGCAGCAACAACTGAACTGATGATAGTGTGATAGATCAAAGCCCCTATGTTGATGGGCGTTCCCTCTTGAATACAATAATTTTCTCTTGTCACTTCACTGAGAAAATTTGTAATAAGCAGACGAGCATATATTAATTTAATGTCAAGCCTTTGATGGTACACACAACTTTGACGTTAGAAAATTTACTCTCCTCTCATTTGTAGTCTTCCAAAGTCCTCTTCCAAAATTCAAATAAGATACAATCTCATCCAGTTCTGCTTTTGCAGGACTATAATTTGCATAAAAACACAAAGTCTCCGGTGATAAATGGTAAAATAAGTTGATTACCTCTGGAGTAAAAGGTACCAACTTTCCCCGAATCATAACTCGATCATCCTCAGCATCTGGGAGATTTGCATAAAACTCCCTTACAATAGAAATTACAGCGATATCAAATAAATAACAGAACTGTTCCCACTGTCCGCGGACTATCAGGTCATCCACTTCTCCACCTGGACTCTTAAAACATCGCTCTTGAATCAATTTTTGTGACTGTAGAGTGTCACTTTATTGATCCTGAGCTTTTGAGCTGACAAATTTGCTCGAATCAACTGGGCTCTTTCCTTTGCTCCTTTTAATTCTTGGTGCCATTCTACAAATTTGATAAATTTCAAAAATAACTTTAAAAATCAAGTTTAAATCACTAAACTAAACTTCCAAAAACACTAACTAAACTTCCTAAGCAATTTCCATAATTATTTCTTCACTTTTCACCATGAATAGTAAATTTTTGAAATCTTCCAAATGCACTTAAAATATATGGTGAAAATCCAAAATTTTTGCATAGAAGTAAAGCTCTTATCTCAAGAAACTTGGATCCACAAATCTCACTTGATTCTACCAAGAAATCTCCAAATTTCACTTTCTCTAGCCCTCAAAATCGCAAACTCGAGTTGGGGAAGATGATAGGAGGTGTTAAAAATGGCATTTTTGGACCAAAAATTCAATTTTAACCATTTGCAAAGTGCTTTTCATGAACTAGTGCTTAAGCGCGGGTAAGTGGCGCTTAGGTACCTGCCTCTCGGGTTGGCTCGCGCTTAAGCGCGAGATGTGGCACTTAGGCGCTAGTGCAAAATTTTTGAAATTTTTAATTGTAAGTAATTTTAAGTGAAATGCACTATTAGCTTAAGTAAACCACCTCCCTAAATGGTGTCATAGAACTTAAATGACTATTTTTACTTCGTATAACTCTCTTCTCTCTCAAAATTCTCCATAATAATTAATTCAATTTGAGGCTAAAAATAACACAAATTTTCACAAAAACAAACTTATATTAATTCACAAACAAGTACAAACACATTTAACACTTAGTTCTCTCTCCAAATAGTCTTAGACGAGAAAATTTTCCTAAGTACAAAACACTTAACACACATTTACAATTAAACACATAAGTGACACAAACACTAAGCACAAGACATAAACACTAACACACTTAAGAACATGACTCCAAGCACACAATTCCTAACACTTAACTTAAGGCCACTCTTCATTAGAAGGAATGAATTCTTGTCTCTTAGTAGTCTCTCCAGGAATATAGAGTTGATAAAATAGATGGTGGTGACGAGCTCTAATACTATCATCTTCGATCCACTTTTGCTTAAGGACCATCACCTTATCTGCTTCCTCTACATAACTAAAATGGTTGAATTGCATCTTAAGTTGCCAGTCAATATGTTCTAGATGAGAATGCAATTCAAGCACGTTAGTGCCTAATACAGATATAGTATTCTCCATCTGATTGATTTCTCTGATATCCCTTCAATACTAACGGCTAAGAAACTATTATACATCTCCTGTGCATTTTAACTAATGAACTTCTTCCTCATGGCTTCTTCCTTCTTCAAATCCATCTCCCATGAAGATATTTTCTCTAAATCTCTCTCTTTCTTAGACTTTTAGGGCTAAAAATAATTCAGGGAGAAATTCCTTCACAAACCTCTTCTATTTATAGGCCTAATTCCCCCTCATAACTTATAGGCACGACTAGAAACTGCCAAGACACGTTTATTCCGACTAAATTGCAGTTACACCTTCTAGAAATCAAAATTTTCACACGTGATTAAATTACCGCGCTTAAGCGCCAGATCTGGTGCTTAAGCGCCAGTGCACATTTTTGCATCAGTCAACTTAACGTCCAAATTCTCATTCTAACATGTCTAGGTCACTAAATACAGTCTAAAAATCATTACTAGCACATAATAAACTCAAAAATACTACCCTAAAGTTCTAAATCAGACTCAAAAAAACAATCAAAGCAAAAATGCACTAATAACTATGGGTTGCCTCCCACAAAGCACTTGGTTTTGCGTCATCAGCCCGATGTAACTAGTGCCCATTCGGTTGTCCTAACATCATTCCATCATCATGTTTATGTTGATCCCCAATATAATAAGGTTTCAGTCTATGTCCTTTCACTTTAAAAATTTTCTCAAAATTAGGATCTTTAGTACTCATTGCTCCATAAAGATAAACATTTATAACAATAAATGGGCCCATGCACCTGGACTTAAGTTTGCATGGAAATAATCTTAACCTTGCATTATATAGTAAAACTTGTGTGCTCTGGCTGAAAATTTTTATTAAGAATCTTTTGATCATGCCACATTTTCATCTTTTCTTTATAAATAATAGCACTCTCATATGATTCATTCCTTATCTCTCCAAGCTCATTTAACTGTAAAAATCTTTTCTCACCACCATCTTTTAAATTATAATTGAACTCTTTAATAGCCCAATATGCTTTATGCTCAAGTTCAACTGGTAAGTGATAAGCTTTCCCAAATATTAGCCTATATGGTGACATTTCTATAGGAGTTCTATATGCAGTCCTATAAGCCCACAAAGCATAGTCAAGTTTAACTGACCAACCCATTTTTGTTCGATTCATAGATTTTTCCAAAATTTTTTTAATTTCTCAATTGGATAATTCAGCCAAACCATTTGTCTGAGGATGATAAGTAGTAGCAATCCTTTTATTTATATGACATTTTTTTAATAACTTCTCCATATTGGCATTTCTGAAAAGACTTCCCCCATCAGTAATGATAACTCTCGGCATCCCAAATCTACAAAAAATATTCATTTTCAAAAATTTTGCAACATTTTGAGCATCACATTGAGGTAAAGCAAAATATTCTATCCATTTGGATAGTCCACTACTACCAGAATATATAAATTTCTGAAAGATGGTATAAATGGTCCCATGAAATCTAATCCCCAAATATTGAATATTTCAACTTCTAGCATATAATTGAGGGGTATCTCATTTCTTCTAGAAATATTGCATACTCTTTGATATCATAAGTTTTCATATAAGCATTAACATCTCTAAATATTATAGGCCAATACAATCCAGATTGTAGAATTCTGTATGCTATTTTATCAACAACAAAATGTCCCCCAAAATCAGAATTATGACATTTTTGGATAATTTCATAAGTTTCTTCTAATGGTACAAATCTTTGAATGATCAGATCCTTTCCTTGTTTATATAAATATGGGTCATCCCAAAAATAAGTCTTAGCTTCAGAAATAAATTTTCTCATTTGTTGGTATGTCATTCTATAAGATTTAAGATCACTAACAATATAGTTTACAATGTCAGCATACCACAAAACACACCACTCATTTACAGTGACCAATTTTTCATCTTGAAAATGTTAATTAATTTCTTTTTCAAAACATAGTGGTTTTTCTAATTCAATCCTGGAGAAATGATCAGCAATTTGATTTTTAGTTCCCTTTTGATCTACAATTTCAAAATCAAATTCTTATAAAAGAAGACCTATCTTATAAGTCTCGATTTAGTATCCTTTTTTTCATTAAGTGCTTAATAGCAGAATGATCTGTATGCACTATACCTGATTAATTTTTTTTAATAAATTAAAAGCTTTTATGTATTCCTCATCAAAATTGAAAATTGCATCTTTCTCTAGTAAATGGCATAAAGGCTTAATAATCTTAGAAAAGTTCTTAGTATATCGCCTGTAGAATCTCGCATGTCCTAAAAAATTCTTAATTTCCATTACATTTGTTGGATAAGGTAAATTAGTGATCACTTGAATTTTAGCAGGATCTACTTCCATACCATTTTTTGATATTTGATAACCTAATACAATTCCTCCTACTACCATAAATTGGCATTTTTCCCAGTTAAGAACTAATTTTTTTTCTTCACTACACTTAAGAACTTTAGATAAATGTTCTAAACATGAGTCAAAGGAAGTTTCAAACACTAAAAAGTCATCCATAAAGACTTCAATCTATTTTTCAATTAAATCACAAATAATTGTCATTATACATCTTTGAAATGTAGCAGGGGTATTACATAAACCAAAGGGCATTCTTTTAAAAGAAAAAGTAACAAAAGGACTGGTAAATATTGTTTTCTCTTGATCCTCAAGAGATATTTGAATTTGGTGATAACTGGTATATCCATCCAAAAAACAAAAGTTTTTATGCCTAGTTATTCTATCCAGCATCTGATCTAGAAAGGGTAGTGGAAAATGATCTTTCTTAGTGGAAAAATTTAATTTTCTATAATCAATGCATTCTATAATCAATGCATTAATCAATGCATATTCACAACCCTGTAACTTGTCTAGTAGGTAATAACTCATTATGCACATTCACAATTACAGTTACTCATTTCTTAAGAACATAGTGAATCCTCCTTTCTTAGGACTAACCCATGCACTATCTGAAATAGGGCAGATAACTCCAGCAATCTAACTACTTTAAAATTTCTTTCTTAACAACCTCTTTCATAACATAATTTAATCTCCTTTGTGGATCAGCCCTGAGTTTACATTTTTCTTCCAAATTAATTCTATGCATACAAATTGAAGGACTAATTCCTGTAATATCAACAATTGTCCATCCGAAGGCTTTCTTATATCTTTTTAATGTATCTAACAGTCTTTACTTTTGCAGATCATTTAATTCTGAAGATATAATAATAAGTAAGGTAGCTAAAGTAGAGGAAACTCCTAAAAAGGCATATTTTAAATGTTCAGGAAGTAATTTCAATCTAAGTTCTAGAAGTTTCTCAACAGATGGACAAAATGATTTATTCTTGTTTATCGTGTCCAAAATTTCAAAACTTTCTTAAACATAACTTGAATCTTCCTTAAAAAGGTTTACACATTGATCTAAATCCTCTTCTTGCTCGTGTTCCAAATCATTTTCTTCAAATTTTTCTTCATAAGTAGTCTTGAAATGGCATTCGCCCAAATATCTTATAACATCCATTCTATAACATTCATCATCTTTACCTTTTGTAGGGTATTTCTATGATTTTAAAATGTTAATAGTAATAGTTTGATCATTGACGCACATTTTTAATTTCCCTTTCGGCACATCTATCATTGCTCTTCTTGTGGCTAGGAAAAGCCTCCCTAAAATGATGGGTCTCATAAAATGATGGGTCTCTTTATCTTCTTCCATATATAGCACAATGAAATCAACAAGAAAGATAAATTGATCCACTTTTACTAGGACATCTTCTATTACTCCTTTAGGATAGGTTATTGAACGATCTACTAGCTGCAGAGTTACAGTAGTAGGGGTTATTTCTCCTAAAATCTCTTAAATATTGATAATGGCATAAGGTTAATGCTTGCACCTAAATCACATAAAATTTTCCTATAATATGTCTCCTATTGCACATGGAATTGTGAAGCTACCAGGATTTTTAAGCTTTTCAAGATGTTTCTTCTAAATTATAACACTGCACTCCTCACAAAGTGCAACAGTCTCATTATCCTTAAACTTCCTTTTTCTGTTGAGCATATCCTTCATAAACTTTACATAGCTTGACATTTGTTCTAAGATGGAATATTGATTGTAAGCTTCTTAAGTATTTCCATAAATTTTAAAAATTGCTTATCCAACTTGTATTGTCAAAGTCTTTGAGGAAACGGAGGTGGTGGTTTTTCTAAATTAATTTTTGGTGAAGAAATAGGTCTTTCAAAATATTTCGGGGTGTTTTCTTTTGATTTTTCAATTTCTTCTCTCTCTACTTCAATCTCTTTTTAAAACCTACCTTCCAACTCTCTTTCGCTTCTAATTTTTATGATTTTAACTTGCTCTTTATTCTGGCCTTTTGGATTTGATTCAGTATTTCTAGGAAGTTTTCCTTGGCATCTATTACTTAATGAACTTGCAATTTGCCCAAGTTGATTCTTAATATTTTTAATTGTAGCTCCTTGACTTTGTAACTGATTAACCATTTGTAACACCACTTCTTCTTAAAACAACTTCTTATCCTTAAATTTTGTATTATTGTTGATTCCTGGAGGATAAGAAGATCTATAATTATTATTCTCTTGGTTGTTCCAGTTTCCCAATGAGTTTACTTGGTTGTTCCCCTATTGTTGATTATTACCACCCGAATTGTTATTCCAGTTAAAGTTGGGATGGTTCTTCTAAACTGGGTTATAATAAATGGAATATAAGGGGGTTATTCTGCTTATTATTTCTGGCATTCAAAGTCTCTAATGATGTTTGAAGATCTACTATTTGGCCTAATAAATTCTCTTCAATCATGGAAATTAATTGAGAAAAATTCATTCCAAATTAGTTAACTTCCTTGAAATTGCAGCAACTTGATCTGCTAACACAGTAAATGCATAAGTTTCATGAATATTAGCTACTGTCTTTGGATTCAACCTCTGAGAAGGCCATTGAAAATTATTGGTAACCATCTCTTAAATTAAAGCATAAGCATCATGAAATGGTTTTGACATCAATGAACCACCAGCATCGACATTGATAATAGATCTAAGAGAACCAATTAATCCATTATAAAAGATTTGAATTATTAACCAATCTAGTATAGCATAGCGTGGAAACTTTCTTAAGAGTTCTTTAAGTTGTTCCCATGCTTCGTAAATAGATTCCCCTTCAAACTAATTAAAAGATGTAATATCCTTTCTAAGATTCGTAGTATTTGATGGTGGAAAATATTTAGCAAGGAATTTTGGTGCTAAATCACCCCAAGTTCTGATAGATTCAGGTGCTAACAAATTCAATCACATCATAGTTTTATCTCTCAGTGAGAAAGAAAATAACCTAAGTCTTATGACATCATCTTAAACATCATCGTATTTAAATGTAGCACACAATTCTTGAAAATTGGTAAGATGTAAATTTGGATCTTCAGTTGGTGATCCCCTAAACTGATTAATTGATTTTCTATTTGTAACATCACTTCTTCTATAGAAAACTTCTTCTCCTTAAACTGTGTATTGTTATTAAAACCTGGAAAAAAAGTAGATCTAAAATTATTATTCTCTTAGTTGTTCCAGTTTCTCAATGGGTTTCCTTGGTCGTTTCCCCATTGCTGATTATTACCACCTGAATTGTTATTCCAGTGAAAGTTGGGATGGTTCTTCCAATCTAGGTTATAATAATTTGAGTATGGGTTATTTTGCTTGTTATTTATGGAATTCAAAGTTTCTAATGATGCCTGAGAATTTACCATTTGGCCTAATGAATTATCTTCAATCATGGAAATTGGTTGAGAAAAATTCATTGCAAATTGGTCTAACTTTCTTGAAATTGCAGCAACTTAATTTGCTAACATATTAAATGCATCAGATTCATGAGTATTGGCTACTTTCTTAGGATTCACCCTCTTATAAGGCCATTAAAAATTATTGGTAGTCATTTCTTCAATTAAAGAATTAAATCATAAGTGTCATGAAATTGTTTTGACATCAATGAACCACGAGCAGCAACATCAATAATTGAACTAAGAGATCCAACTAATCCATTACAAAAAGTTTGAATTATTAGCCAATATGGTATAGCATGGTGTGGACACTTTCTTAAGAGTTCTTTAAATCTTTCTCATGCTTCATAAATAGAATCCCCTTCAAACTGATAAAAAGATGTAATATCATTTCTAAGCATTGCAGTTTTTTATGGTGGAAAATATTTAGCAAGAAATTTATGTAACATCTTTGCTTTATCCATCAGTGAGAAAAGAAATAACCTAAGTTTTATGACATCATCTAATACACCATCGTATTTAAATATAGCACACAATTCTAAAAAATTGGCAAGATGTACATTTGGATCTTCAGTTATTGATCCCCTAAATTGATTATTTGATACCATGTGGATAATAACATGTGTAAGCTCAAATGAATTAGCCACTACAGTAGGTTTTTGAATACTATAATGAAGTTCATCTACAGTAGGGTTGGCATAATCTCTTAAAGGTCTAAACTCTTGATGAATTTCAACATTTTGATTATTTTAGTTCGCCATTTATGTACTTTTTTTAGATTTTTCAAGATTTTTAATTTCTTTGGTTTTTCTGATTTTTCTAATAGTTCTTTCTTTTTTAGAATCGTAGGACACTAGTCCTTCAGAACCTGAACTACGCATACACTAACATAAAATAAAATAAATAAAACATACAAAATAATTTACAATGTTTAAAGTTTAAAAAAGACTTTCTAAAAATAGAAATTTACTTAGTTTTCTTCCCCGACAACGGTACCAAAAACTTGATCCTAACTTAATGCTTATGCACAGTATAACAATAGTTCTGATGGTATTTTTCACTTATATTTACTTATTTTGCAACAAAACCTAAAATTGATCCTGAAAAAAATAAGAATTTAACTTTTTAATTTATATATATTTATATTGGGATACTATGCAAATATACGTATCATTATCAAGTAATATAGGACTTTTTGATTAAGATCTGAATATCATACCCACAGCGAAGATTATGCAAAATGCACTTTTTAGAAAGTTTTTCTATTTTTAAAAAGATAATTACTTAAACTAAAAACCATTTTTGCAGGAATTTAAAATTTAAATATTTTTGGTATTTTTGATATTTTAACGAAACAGTAACAACTTGAAAAGATAACTAAAGTTTTTGTTGAAGAAAAGAACTTAATATGAAAATAAAAAATGTCTTTCTTCTCATCATGAATCTGTAAAAAGTATAGAAATTATATTGTGGAAGTATGCAAATTGTGTTATGCCAAATAGGAGCAATAATATTCCTTACCCTTGCTAGAGATGCTATAAAGAACATTAGCTAATTAGAAGTTTGAATAGTTCTGAAAACCGGCAGACAGGGAAGATACTAGCTCTCATTCTATGATTCCCTCCACCTGGGAGATAACATTCTTGCATCAGAACCTAGAACAATAAACCAAGTTGGGAACTTTAACCTGTCACTTTAAAGTCCTCTAATTCTACACCCATCAATGAATATTTCCCTATTTATTTGCACTCAATCATATGAACTACATTCTCATTCATACAACCTCAAGTGATTCTTTCCAATTGTTGACTGAGACAATACCAACTCGGTTTTTACATGTTCTCACAACAAATTTTAACATCTGGATTGGCTAAATAAAGAAGTAAATGAAGTGCA